>NW_007843170.1:0-700 GCF_000696425.1 Galeopterus variegatus
CATTCTTTCTTCATGATTAATTAGCTTGGCAAGGTGTTTGGGCTTCTGGTTGAGGTAAGAAAAAAGCTAAAGTATCACTTTATAAAGTATTTTTTGTCAAAGGCTCTCTACAAGTTAGGTATAGATGGAAACTTGCACAGCATGCAAGTTATCCATCTCAACATAATTAAAGCCATACATGATAAACCCACTGCCAATATCATCCTGAATGGGGAAAAGCTGAAAGCTTTTCCTTTAAGAACAGGAACTAGACAAGGATGCCCACTCTCACCACTCCTATTCAACATAGTGTTGGAAGTACTAGCCAGAACAATCAGAGAAGAGAAGGAAACAAAAGGTATCCATACTGGAAAAGATGAAGGCAAACTGTCCCTGTTTGCAGATGACATGATCCTATATATTGACATGATCCTATATATCAAACTCCAAAAAAACTCTTGGAGTTGATAAACGATTTCAGCAAAGTTGCAGGATACAAAATCAACACACAAAAAACAATAGCATTTCTATTCTCCAATAGTGAACATGCAGAAAGAGAAATCAAGAAAGCTAGCCTATTTACAATAGCCACTAAAAAATAAAATACTTAGGAATAGAGTTAACCAAGAATGTAAAAAATTTCTACAATGAGAACTACAAACCACTGTTGAGAGAAATTAAAGAAGACACAAGAAGATGGAAAGATACCCCATGCTCTTGG
>NW_007843171.1:0-700 GCF_000696425.1 Galeopterus variegatus
GGTATAAAAGTTATAGGAGAAGCAATTGAAATTTAGTTTTTCTCCCAGTAGAGTTTGTAACATGGAAACTTTTTCAAATTCTCAAAGATAATTATGTTCCTCAAATTTTCCTTTTGGCCTCTATGAGAATACCACCAATTCCCTATGTAGCCCTTTGAGAAATCTGCAGAGTTTAGAAATGAATAACATGGACTCTATTCCAAAAGAAAAAAAAAAAAATGAAAGGCTTATAATTTACTGCTCCATTCTGGCTGACTGCCAAGTTTCCAGTTCTTCAGCAACTTTTTCGTAAATGGGATAACCCTTACTAATAACCAATTTCGTGTATATTTAGGATAAAATAGTTAAGCCAGTCCGATGGATTTAATATCAAGGATTAGTTGCTTAGAAAATTTAAGGACTACCTTTTCAAATAAAAATTAAGGAATAAAATAGCTTTCTAAACAGGAAACCTATAATATAACCTGAAAGATTTTAAGCCCACTTGTAACTCTGATGTGGCTAAAGGGACTAAGGAGTGAGTGATCTTTGAGAGAGCAGCATCATGGGCACACAGAAATTCATTAGAATTCACTGTTCAAAATGGCCAAAGGGAGCCGCTGTGTAGCAGGGTTCTAGAGTGAGACCTCGGGGTCTGCGAAGCCACTGCAACTCCTGGTATTCCACAAACACATCTGGAAGATCAGCAGGGCAGTCCTGC
>NW_007843172.1:0-700 GCF_000696425.1 Galeopterus variegatus
CACCGAGGCCACGGGTTCGGATCCTATATAGGGATGGCTGGTGCACTCACTGGCTGAGCGCCACGTGGGTGACACCAAACCAAGGGTTACGATCCCCTTACCGGTCACACAAAAAAAACAACAACAAAAAAGCCAAAAACGAACAAACATAAAAGAATCCAGGATTTTTAAAAAATATAAAATTAACATATGTTACATACAAAGTTAGTCTTTAACAATTACAAACAGATATATTTCTTCAAAATTTCTATATAATGTCAAAACAGTTGGTCAATTACATGAAAAAAAAATCAGCCAAATGAAATCACATCAATGAAATTGACCACAAAAACCTTTTACTTTTAGATTAGTTGTATTTCTTTCATGTTGATATAACATAGACTGGATATTTAGAGCTTCAAGAGCAAACAAACATTTAACAGAATTTAAAAATGCTTTCATTTATATTTACATGTGTGTGCATCCATTGTTAATTATATATACGCATTCTCAGATATCAATGACTCATTTCAGAATAAAGGAAAGAATATATAATACATATTATATTTATAGCAGTTTATTTTAATGTACCTATTGTTGTTATATTTTAAAGATCTGGATACAATTTCCCATAAAGAAAGTGTTAAATACCAAAGACACATCTGTACTTTTTCTGTAATATACCATCTGTTGAAAGTGTCATTCAGAACAGATATAAAAG
>NW_007843173.1:0-700 GCF_000696425.1 Galeopterus variegatus
TTTTATTGCTTTCATCATTCAATCAATACTTATGTCTCTTTTAGAGAGGGCAGATCATTGTCTTCCAGATTCTATAGGAATTTTGCAAAAACAATACATTGTCCATTTACAAATTTTCTTAAATATATACTCTAGGTGGGCATTAATGCTAACATGATAATGCATCATCTGTAATGAAAATTAGGAGATACAACTTTAGAAATATTTTCTTTGCCTGATTATTTAACATTTAACATCAGAGAAGAAAGGATGACACATCTGAAATATAATGAGTGCACATCAAAAGTAGTTAATTATATAAGGGGGTAATGCAAGGTAATAAATACACTTTAAATGGAAAAAATAGAGATAGTGTCAGCCAAATTTCATTATTAGTTAATTTCATACAACTTTATGGCAAAATCAGCTACTCCTGTGGAATGTCTATTAACTCTAGCAGGTGTTATGCATAACTAGCTTAGGGAAGATTCTACTCCACTGAGTACAACTATAACTCTTAAATTGATAAGCCCAAGTGGAACTCCTTGCAACAAGAAAAGGGATTTATCAAAATTAATTAGAAATTTTATAAAAGGACTCCAGAGTCCAAAGGATTGTTTTTTCCCCCTACTTTAAGCTAAACCACATGTACATATAATATTTTTTTTATAAAAATGCATAACTCATTTCTAAGCAATAATATAAAGAATTATAATATCCT
>NW_007843174.1:0-700 GCF_000696425.1 Galeopterus variegatus
TAAAAGTGTCTGATTTAGGAATCGCTTAGTGCTTCTACTTAGCATTAATGAATACTGACCATTTAAATATCCGCAACAATTAGCAATCAGATAACAGACAGAAGAAAGACGTCATTATAATAAAGTCTAAGGGACCATGCAAATGATTTGGATATAAAAAAAAAGTTTTCTTTTACTGAATAAAATGCT
Source organism: Galeopterus variegatus (assembly GCF_000696425.1). NCBI lineage: Eukaryota > Metazoa > Chordata > Mammalia > Dermoptera > Cynocephalidae > Galeopterus > Galeopterus variegatus. Next base: position 190 of record NW_007843174.1, read on the forward strand.
CCAATACTCTATTCTGCCTCTCTCAGGCTTCCTGCTACACAGGCACTTTCTCTAAGAGAAACCAGTGATTGGACTAAGACCTACACAGACAAGGAGCCCATCACAAATGAGGTGACAATGGCATCAGGCTTAACAAACATTGAGATGAAGCACAGAAGAGAATTTGACACAGCACTCAGTGGTTATCAGCTCACAATTATATTATTTTTGGTTCAACTCAATACATTTCACAAATATTTACTGAGAAATTGTTATCCATAAACAGAGTTGGGATAACTTACTTCCAGTCTTAGAAGAATTTATATCTGGATTTGTTCTCTGTACCAGCCAGCCTAAAAAAAAAAAAAAAAAATCATCTAATAGGTGAGTAAGACAACCACAGAAGTTTAATACAAAATGAAAACATATTAAGGGCCGGCCCAGTGGCGCACTGGAGAGTGCGCCGCTTGCGAGCGCAGCGGCGCTCCCACCGAGGGTTCGGATCCCATGTGGAGACTGGTTCCCGCTCACT
>NW_007843175.1:0-700 GCF_000696425.1 Galeopterus variegatus
ATTAGGAATTTCATTAAGAAGATCAAAGATGATATGCATTCATTCATTCTTTCAAAAAACATTCATTAAGTGTTTATTGTATGGGAATGACACAAGTTTGGTTCACTGGATAAGACAAGGCAAACCACAGATGTGTTTCTTCCCATCACAGGAAATCCAGAGTAGTTAGGGGAAAAGAAATAGTTGAAGAAACATTTATAATAGAGCATGCTAAGAGCCATAATAGCAGGAAAAACAGGAGTCCCCCATAACCAAGTACAGTAGTACCCTTTATCTGCATAGGATACTTTCCAAGACCCTCAGTGGATGCAAATCCTGTGTATAGTGTGTTTTTCCTATCCATATATATCTACGATAAAGCTTAATTTATAAATAAGTCACAGTAAGAGATTAATAATAATCACTAATTAAATAAAGCAATTATGGTAATATTCAAGTATCACTACTCTTGCACTTTGGGGCCATTATTAAGTAAAATAAGAATTACTTGCACACAAGCACTGCGATAACTTGACAGTCTATTTGTGCACTGTGATACCATAATAGTTGAATTGATAACCCAGAGGCTACTAAGTGACTAATGGATGAGTAGCATCTATGGCATGGATATTCTGGTCAAGGGGATGATTCATATCCCGGGCAGGATGGAGTGGGAAGGTGAGAGATTTCATGCTACTCAGAACAGCGTGCAATCTAAAAC
>NW_007843176.1:0-700 GCF_000696425.1 Galeopterus variegatus
AACCCGTGGCCTTGGTGTTATCAGCACCGCACTCTACTGAGTGAGCCACGGGCCGGCCCTTAAATGCGTTTTTGACTTATGATATTTTCACCTTATGATGGGTTTATCAGGACATAACCCCACTGTAAGTCAAGGAGCATCTCTATATATGTATATATATGCAATATTTGAGTTGTACTTATACTAAAAATTTATTCATTGTTTATATTTTCAGCTTTTCTGCTGCTTGAGGTAGGACAGTATGAATTTCTCTCTGGGTCTCCAGGACTCACACTTGACCTGGCATAATTATCTTTCAGGGCCTGCCTTTGCCAGAATCTACTTTGATTCTTTTCATGGTAGGCAGATGGAAATTTCAGAACATCAAGAAATAGCTGGTCAGAGGATTTCATTATTCCTCTTTGTTCTCTATCAAATAGAGTATCAAGACCACCCAGATATTATCATCCCTCCTTCACTCCTCTGTCAAAAGTGGGTTTCTTCGGTGGTGGGAGCAACCTGGCCCCCTAGCTAACAGGGCTTTACATGGTTGTGGGATGAACAGATGGATTTTGTTCACAGTGAACAATGGCTACAACTGGACAATTGCTTCAGCAAAGTCAGAGAGGGAGGTTCAGATCCTTTTATTTATATTTTTACTTCCTTAAAAAATCAATTTTAGGGGCCGGCCCGGTGGCGCACTGCTACAGTGCGCCGCTTG
>NW_007843177.1:0-700 GCF_000696425.1 Galeopterus variegatus
TTTTTTTCTTATCACATTAATTTTACAAGTTTGGAAATGGTTCCCTCACGTCACTCAAAAAGTATAAACTAATTATAGACTAAAGCATCATTTGTAACTATCCATTATTTTTAAGTATCCTTAAAACTAACAGCAACATATTTTAACATGAGAAAATTACTCTTGTTTGCACACAAAATTATTTTAAAATAAAGTTTTTAAAAAGTTTTGACAAAAATGATGGACAAAATTATCTGATGATTAAATTTAAAGAAACCAACCAAACTTAGTAAATATGCTCTAAGTCACAGGTTTATGTAATCTACAGGTTAGTAAATTTTTGTGGTGCTTTAATTTTGGGTTCTTTGGCTAAGGATCAATGAAGGTTAAACTTTCAAAACAGTAATGTTATTTAAACATGGGAAATGTCTTAAAATATAATTATTTTAGTCTTGCTTATATATAAGAGAGAAGACAAGAAAGAAGCTGCAGGCAAAATTTTCTTAATGAGCTACAACTATGCTTAAAAGAGTCTGTGTGATGCTAATTCACATTTCCTGATAGAAGTTGTTTTAATATTTTTCCAAGTTCTAAAGTTTGCCCAGTAAGTGTGCCAGTACAAACAATGGATATATTTATTTATTCAGCTCTTTAGGGAATCTCTGAAGCAAATGTCTTTTTGATTTGTGAAATATATGGTATTTGCTATAAAAAAAAAAAA
>NW_007843178.1:0-700 GCF_000696425.1 Galeopterus variegatus
CAAATAAACAAGAAATAACAGAACCCACTAGTACAACAAAAATGCAAATGAGAAAGAGAAAGAAACTAAATCTTTTTACCACAAAAAGCCATAGTGACAATGTGATAATGCCCCTATTTTATTTCTGATATTAGTAATTTTGGTCTTCTCTCTTTTTTCTTGATCAGTATAGATAAAAGTTTTCAAAGTTTGTTATTTTGTAAAGAATCAACTTATGGTTTTGTTGATTTTCTATTTTTTTCTAAATCCCTATTTCATATATTACTATTGTAATCTTTGTTATTTACTACTTATATTTACTTTTGGTTTAGTTTGCTCTACTTTTTCTGTTTTCTTAAGGTCAAAGTTTACTGATTTAAGATTTTCCTTATTTTTAATATATGTGTTTATAAATATAAATTTTCCTCTAAGCACTGTATGAGCCTTGCATCCTATAAATTTTGACATATTGCACTTTGATCTTTATCTCAAAGTACTCTCTAATTTCCCTGTGATTTTTCTTCTAACCCATTTTTTATTTAGGAAAGTGTTGTTTAATTTCCACACATTTATGAGGTTTCTAAACTTTCTTCTGTTATGGTCAGAGAACATATTGTCAGAGAACATATGGTCAGAGAACATATCTTAGTCTTTGATAAAAAAAAAAAAAAGAAAAAGGAAAAATTTAAATAAACAAAAAAGTCTGTGGAAATATTTTGGT
>NW_007843179.1:0-700 GCF_000696425.1 Galeopterus variegatus
GGATCCAGTTCTGACACTGAGCCCGGGATGAAATACCTTGGCTCCTCTAAACCACTATGAGGTGCGACAGGGCTCTCCTACTGCTTACTTGATGTGGACCAGCTTCTGGGAAGTGGGTGGGGCAAAATCATTGTTGACGAGCAACTTTCTCAATGTCTTGGGTGAGGTTTGCCCAAGCTGGGTGGCAGAATCAGACCTCTGCCAAGACCTGGCCCATGGAACTTTCTAGAAAGGAAAACTGTCTGAAAAAGCAAGACCCCCACACAGTGTGGCTGGGTCAGGCCATGACTTGGTCAGAACCACAGGACAGTGATGGAGATATCTGCCTACATGTGTCCTTGAGATGTTTGTGGGTTGTATAGATCTTCGATGATTTAACTCACTTTACTTCTGTATGAACTTTCTGGGGCTATCAGCTCTTGCAATGTTATTGCTTCTCAAAATGCCACGTTGGTGTGTGGTCCTTGCCACTGTGTTAGTTTGCTAGGGCTACCATGACAAAGTACCATAGACCACGTGTCTTCAACAACAGACATTTATTGTTCACAGCTCTGGAAGCCTGAAGTCTGAAATCAAGGTGTCAGCAAGGTCGGTTTCTTCTGAGGCCTCTCTCCTTGGTCTGTAGATGTTTTCCTCCTGCTCCCTGTGTCTTTGCATGGTCTTTCCTCTGTGCGCATCTGTGTCCTAATGTTCTCTTCTT
>NW_007843180.1:0-700 GCF_000696425.1 Galeopterus variegatus
TCCAGCCATATGTTATATAGAAGATACACCTTTATAATACAAACATATTGATATGCTGAAAGTTTAAATATTTAAGTGTGTGATATATGCTCATACATATATGTATATGTTTTATGTAAGTATGTATATAAAAGTTTATTCATGTATTTCTGAATATTCATGTATATTCATATATTCATGTATATTCAGGTGTATATATGTACATGTATACATAAAATCCAAAGGGTACTATTATAAGCAAATACAAAAATTTTAAACCATATAAGAAAATAAATAACAATGTGAGTAAGTAGATACAACCAATAGGAGAATTAAGACCTAAAACTTGCAGATTATTTAACAAAATTATTAAAGAAGTAAAAGAATAAATAGACACAATAATAACATATAACAGTATGAATAAAAGATCATGCAGATTTGACAATAAATTTAAAAACTAATTCTAAAAATATCAAAATTAAGGGAAAAATATCCTCAAAATTCAACTAAACAGCAGGAGAAAAGAGAAACTAATCACCCTAACAGAAAATGAAAGGTTTATTTTCCATAGACATTTGACCATAAAAGATCTGAACTCAGGAAAGCTGAGTTTTAAAGTGAGATGCCAAAAAGAAAGTTCTATGACTTATGGGGGAGGGTAAAGAAATCAATTACTCATACTATTGTTCAGTCCAACAGTCAAAAACTTCCATTTTTTTTT
>NW_007843181.1:0-700 GCF_000696425.1 Galeopterus variegatus
GGTATTTCCAGCCGGAATTTCTTTAATAGAGGGATTTCTGGGCCCTACCACAACTTTTCAATGCCATGGTGATAGGATAGTTAGGGAAGCAGACAGTAGGTAAAGGGGATTCTCTGGTGTTAACTGAGAATCTCGAGAGCATCTGCAAGTAAAGGTACAGGCTGCCTAACCATGTGGTGCTCAGACCTGAATGTGAATCCCAGTGGTGGGGATGCTGATGCTCTCAGCTGCCTGCAGCCCCTCACCAGGTGACTCTCCTGTCCTTGTCCCTGCCCACGTGTCTGCCTGCATGTCCAGTGGTGAGTGATGAATCCTCCTCTTCTGACTTCCAAATGTCAGGGAGGGCCCCTCATTGAGCAAGTCCAGGAAATTATAGAGGGAAAAGGAGTTTGAGAAATGTGCTTTCAGAATCAATGATGATGATAGGGAGTTAAGGCCACACAGCTCAGTAAAGTAACTATATCCTTAATTCTCAGAATTTTGTCCTTTAGGGCATGGCCCCACAACACTTGTGGATATGCTTCTAAGTGTCATTGGCAAGGTAGCATCACAGCACAAAACCTTCATTATATAATAGAGGCAATAGAAATAGAGGAAATTGTGTTAAATATGCAATGAGTACTTAACAAAGAAACATTAAATATACAACTAGCACTTAACAAAGAAATGAAAATCTTTCTCAAAACAAAAACAAAAACAA
>NW_007843182.1:0-700 GCF_000696425.1 Galeopterus variegatus
TACACACTTGGACGTCATTTGGAATAACTGTCCTCTCTGCTCTGCCTTACTCAGTAGTTCTAGACTCTGGACTGAACATCAGACTCACTTGCGGAGCTTTTATAACAATCCATGCTGCTCACTGTTCTCCCTCCTGTCAAGACAGTTAAATGAAACTCTCTGGGCAGTGGAACCTGGGCATGTGATATTTTATTAAAATAAACAACTCTAGTGTGCATCCAGGGTAGAGAGCCACTGGGCTAATTTATTTCTATCCTTCAGTTATCCCATGACCCACCTGTCTTCATACTCATGACCCACCTGTTTTCATACTTTGCTCCTCCTGGTACACGTGTCGTTTTTCTAGTCAGCTCCAAGTTAGATATTATTGAACAGAATCAAAACAATAAGATGGGTGAACAGTATACAGGAGTATTTCATGGGCACACGTAAACCTCATTGGGATAAATATCACAAGGATGCCTTCGTATTTAATCATCAATCCTCCTTGTAAGGGACAACTTAGCTTATTTCAGGCACATAATCAATTTCATATACGTGTCAGCTCCAGCAAATAAATTTTTCCCTTAGCTGCAAGGGTGTGGGTCCAAGGGTCAGCCAGAGGACTAGGAATGGATATTGATGTTTGGAAGCAGCCTGTGAGCCTGGAGAAAATGTCCTGGGAAGAGCCCTGTCCTGACCTCTGGCAACCAGTGCACAA
>NW_007843183.1:0-700 GCF_000696425.1 Galeopterus variegatus
GGTAGTGACAGTGACCCAGAGGTCTCACATTGCAAGATGGTGGAAGCAGAGAGAGCAGAGACAGACAGACAGACAGACAGGCTCTCCTCTCCTTTTACAGCCCCAGAACCACGCCCCTGACCCCCATTATTAATCCATTCACTGCTGCAGGGTCCTACAATCCAATCACCAATTCAAGGCTCCACCTTTCAATTACCATAATAGGGTTTCCCGCCCTCTTAACAAGTCACAGTGGGGACCAACTTTCTAATACAAAAAAATCGGAGGACACAATCCAAGGTTCAGTGAGTGCTTTGGGGACATAATTGAACTCTGCGGTTCGGCTGCACGTGGGGAAGCCGCCAGGTGTCAGCGGCCTCCTGGGGTGGGTGAGTGGCCGGGTCAGGAACTGGGTCCCACAGAGAGGCGGCAGCGCGGCTTTGAGGGGAGCTGGGGACGAGCCGGCTTTGGGACTTGGATCTTGGAGCCCAGGCCGTTCTGGAGCGTTCTGCGGTCGCAGTGGGGTGCTCGGCGTGGCCCTGAGGAGGCCTCGGACCGGAGCCGCTCTAGGGAGTGAAGGGTGAGAAGAGGCTCGGGACGCCGGCGTCTAGGGAGGGGTCGCGGAGGTGAAGGACACGGAGGCGTCAGCAGGAAGAAGGCGGAGCGCGCAGGGGCGACCGGAGGGCAGGGAGCGGGCGGGGTCCCCGGGCTGCCGCCGCCC
>NW_007843184.1:0-700 GCF_000696425.1 Galeopterus variegatus
GCAAGGAGCTGCATTCTAATGCCTGTATTCTTAAGGATATGTGTTCTCCTCTGACAGAAATACAGGTTTAAGGGATATGAAGTGAAAGCTTACATATGATAGTGATAGTAAAACAAATAAATCAGATGAGGTACAGACCCTAAACCCTGTTGCCCTCTTTTCATTTGCAAGAAGGCCAAATGTTGCCATTTGTTCAGGAGACAAAGGAAGTATGAAAATATGAGACTTGTGTATACACCCTCTTTGACTTATAAATTCATTGTGTTGTATACTTGGAAAACGACTAAGTTATCCCTTTAGCATAAGGTTATATGGTTATAAAAGGATTGCAGTGTTCACATAGTAAAATAACTAGTAGTAAACTCAGTACATCATTTTATACTTTACAGAACACTTTTATATTGTTGTTTCATAATAAATAAAGTCTTTATTTTTCCTTAGGTTGTCTATTGTTAGCCCAATAAATTTTGGTAAGTTACTTCTAGATCCGGAAATTTACCCCTTTTCTTACAACCTTGCTTCTAAGACCTTGACTGAAATTCTTTTCTGTTGAACCAAAAGACAACTTAAATCTCTGTGATATTTTGTACCCATTTGACTCCAGCTATTTTTTACCCAGTAGCAACAAGTTTTTTGGGTTTTTTTTTTTCAATTCAAGGTTCAGTCACATATTTGAACATACCCTCAGATCTTTTCTATC
>NW_007843185.1:0-700 GCF_000696425.1 Galeopterus variegatus
CCGGTCCGGTACGGGGGTGACACTGAGGGTTGCGATCCGTTGCCGGACACGGAAAAAGACAGAAAAAAAAAAAATTTTGTAATAATGGTAAAACAGCCCATTAAAATCAAGCCTATGAAAATTACAGTTTATCATAATTTCCTTAATTTTTAATTTATTAGTTCATTAACAAATATTTATTGTGTCCCTAATATAAGAAATACACTTAGTAAGTATATAGCTATAATAACCATAAAAATCAAGCATGTAAAACTTTATAAGAAAAGTTGTATATACTCATATTTGTATAGAACCATGCTTCCAAAACTACACCAAGGCACCCCAGTGTGCTACAGCAAGTTTACAAGGAAGACACAAATATTTTAAATTTTCTAGGGAAGTACAGTGATATTCAACATCAGTTGAACACTGCATAATCTACCAGCTCGAGGTAGTTCAGTTTCAACATTAGATCACACTAGATTCCTTTCAATGACAAGATAGCTGGGTTGTCAGCAGTTGCTGTGATAAACCAAGCACCACATAAAGTGGGTTTCCTACAGATTAAAAAAAAAAAAAAAAAAAAAGCCACAAGTACCACACAAAACAAAATCCATGTGAAACAAGGAATGAGGGTGACAATGTCCAATCTAACTCCAAGTTTGAGAAGTTATGCAATGCCTAACAGGCATAAGTATCCTAATAATAATGGTGATTATTT
>NW_007843186.1:0-700 GCF_000696425.1 Galeopterus variegatus
GTTTTTACATTATATGTAGTGATCAGCACATAGTTCTTGCTCAACAAACATATTTTCTTTCTAGTTTTTCACATCCTGGGGATTAGCCAATTACATGTCTGGCCTTTTTATATAGCTTTAATTTATTCTTAAATTTCTTATATGTTGAACTCTCACAAGGAGAGAACAAATCTATGATTACTAGAGGTGGGAAAGAGGGAAGCAGAAGGGGGTTAGGGAGAAATTGGGTAAGGGGCACAAAGAAAATTATGATTTGTAATAATGAATATGCCAATAATATTGATTTATCGCATACAGGAATCATGATAGTCCACACTGTATCCCAAAAATATGTATAATCAATTATTCTTCAATAAAAAAAGAAATAGTAAAAATAGAAAACAATAATAAATAAATCCAATATAGCCAATATTCTCATTTGAATATGGGATCAATATAAAACATGATAAATGAGATATTTTACACTTAAAAAATTAAATTTCTTATATTGAAAAACTTCTGATAGATAGATCTTTGAAAACTAAGTCAACACATACTTACCAACATAGATCTGAATCTCAAAGTATAGAAATGCACAATTTTCTCATGACAAAAGAAACCAATTATTACCCTGGAGTCAACTTCCCTCCTATTTCGGACCCCTGTTTGCACATGGTACTCCATGTAAACCACATTGCTTTTCACCACAAAAAAGTGAAAT
>NW_007843187.1:0-700 GCF_000696425.1 Galeopterus variegatus
AGCAGATGAAATGACCATGATTTTCTGCAGAAACCTCACCTGTGTCATGGGGGAGAAAGAACTTCAGACTTTGATCACACCAGTAGAGTGCACGTAAAGTTGTTTTCAAACAACTATGAACTACACATACTCATAGAACTATGAGTCTACACATACACTGTGGCCCTACAAGTAAGGGCTTTGCACATATGCATATTTTCTATAAACAATCACACACCAGTTTGCACAAACTGCAGAGGTATAGACCATGGTCACAGACAGGCTCTGTGCCCTTGCCCAGAAGGTCTCCATACAGCTGTAAGGCTTTAAAGAAACTACAAGACTCAAAAACATTGCCTGACTCAGCACAATGTCACAGGTTCTAAAAAGAGCTGAAACAGTTAGAACATCAAAATTAATTTCTGCAATATCTTTGAGTATGTGAACTGTAATAAGCTCTGCAAAAGCCCCAGGCTCTGTGTGTAAGACTGCAGTCCAACTTCAAAATAAATTGCCTCTGCTTATTAGACTGTAGGGAAAAATAGGGGTTGGGGTGGTGGTCACTGTGACACGAAGTCTCTTTTCCTCCAGGCATGTATGTTCTGATACATATAGAGGCAGTAAGCTATGGCTTATAGAAAGAACACTGGAGATAGTGTGAAAGAACCGAGGTCAGAGATCTGCTCTGTCAGCTATTGACTGTGTGATCTTGGACAAGTCA
>NW_007843188.1:0-700 GCF_000696425.1 Galeopterus variegatus
GTGATGGGACACAATAACTAACTACATTGTATATTGACAAAATAAAAATAAAAAAAAAAATTTTTGTTGGGAGGAGGAGCAGAAGCAGAGAGGTTTCTAAAAAATGTGCAGAATCCACCCAAATGATGTGGGAGGAAAATAAATTTATCAGCTGGGATGTGGTAGTAGTGTGGAGATGAGGGATGTGCTCATGGATGTAGCAGGTATTTTTATTTGGAGATTTTAACCTACACATTTATCTTTAACAAATTTTTATCAGGACATATGATCAAAGAACTGTAACCCCAATGCCTTCATGGAAACTATAAAAGTGAGTGTAATGAGGTAAAAGAGGAAGAAAGCCATGAGGTAGAATGAACCCTTGGGAAGCTTCATACTCTGGGGGCCACAAAAGTCTCCACCAGGACTTTTCTGATTAAAAGATTTCAGGCAGTCTGAGACATGGCCCCTTATATTTGCTACCTATCCCCAAGTAGAACACCTCTCAGCTCCTCAAGCCCCTTCCTGGAAAACAGGGCAAGAAAGAACATATCTTTATACTTTGTAAGTAAAACTGCTGCATTTAAGGAAAACGTTAGGCTTTACACACACTGGCTTCCTTTAAGAACAAAGATTTTAGTAATGGCAAAGAGCTCTCATGAGTGCCTAAGGAAAATTGTGGAGATTCTAATCTAACTGAGGGGGTTCAATTGGTCTAAGG
>NW_007843189.1:0-700 GCF_000696425.1 Galeopterus variegatus
TTTATATTGCTGCATAACAAATTACCACAAGCTTAGTAGCCTAAACTTGTTATCTCATAGTTCTGTCAGTCAAAAGCCTGGGCAGAACATAACTGGGCGCTCTGTTCAGGGTCTCACAAGGCTAACATTAAGGTCAGCTGAGACTGTGGTTTCATCTGAGGCTCAGAGTCCTCTTCCAAGCTCATATGGCTATTGGGAGAATTCATTTCCCTGCTGTGGCTGAACTCATGGACCTTATGTCTTCAAGACCAGCAGGAAAACCCTCTTGTGCTTTAAATCCCCTCTCAGAATGGGCACATTCCCTTTTAAGGGTTCACTCGGTTAGGTCAAGCTTACCATGGATAATCACTCTTTTGATTAACTCAAAGTAAACTATTGAGGAACCTTAATTACATCCACAGAATTCCTTTTCCCATTTCACTAATCATGTCTATAACACCAGGGAGTGGAGATTGTAGGGGTCATCTTTGAATTCTGCCTCTCAATATTTGGTAGTTCACCACATTGTGAGTTCCATCTTCCTGGGATAATTTGCAAAAAAAATCTGCATTCTCAGACTCCTTGTGGCTAAGCTGCAGGCATGTAACCGTGGTTTTGTGAATCAGAGGCAGAAGTGGGATTTGACTTTGGAGATGAATTGTAGGAAGAAACAGGTGGGGATGGCTCATTCTTTTTGCTGATGTGGGGGTGACAGTGGCCA
>NW_007843190.1:0-700 GCF_000696425.1 Galeopterus variegatus
CGGTGCCAAAGTATGGCCTATCAAAATCATCACCCGCCCTTCCGACCAATCAGCCACTGCCACGCGTACTAACCACCCCCTCCCGGAACTCAGCTCTCTATAAACGTATGCTTCACCCTCAAATAAAGCGGAACTTCTCCGGTGAACTGTCAGCTCGGGTCCTGTCGTTCTTTCATTGGTGCCGAAACCCGGGAGGAGCTCACCCCTTACCCGAGGGGACTCCTTCTCAGACCTTCTTCACTCTCGGCGGTTCCCGCTGCTGATGCTTCGCCCTCATCCATTTTCTCTGGTGCTGGCTGTCCACACCCACCACCGGCTCATCCAAACGTAAGTCTCCCTTTAGAGGTGCCATTTTAAACTAGGACTACCCCTCCGGCATCCAGCCCTAACAGGGGCAGTACGCCCCACTATGGCCTTCAGGGCCTCAGTGGACCCCTAAATACTCCCTTGTCACACCAGACTGTCCACATTCTACTCCTCTTCCAACCCAAAGTTAAAGGCGATCCTTGCAGGGCAAAGCCCCCATTCTCTCGCTTTCTCTTTCAATTTACCGTTTCTGTTTCTCCGAGCCCAGGGCTCCCGAAAATCCCGGTGCCGGGTTCCTTCGAGCCTCCGGGCACTCACCCTTGCCGAGGTGATGGAAGGTTAAGTGACGACTTATACCTTCCTCCCTCCCGGTTCTTCTCTGAACCTCCGGGAC
>NW_007843191.1:0-700 GCF_000696425.1 Galeopterus variegatus
GGCACTTTTAGAAATGGCAGATGTGTCTGCACAAAACAGAAATGCCGGAGAGGGATTTTTTTAAAAAGTCTTGGGGGTTTGTTTGCTTTTGAAAGTAAAAAGACCTTATTGTTTTGTTTTGTTTTGTTTTCTAAGAATAGCTCGACATTGACAAAGACCCCTGAGTGACATCATGCTTAGATTTTGAAGTGTTGACCATAATAGGTTAGTTGGGAATATATTTGGCTACGGAACCCACATACCCTTGCCTTAAACCAACAGGGGCATATTTTTCTCATGTAACAAGAAGTCCAGAGCCCAGGGAACTGGGACCTAGTGGGTTGTTCTATGAGTCTGCAGGGGCCCAGCCTTTTATCATCATGGTCTCAGGATATTTCAAAGCTGTCATGTCCCAAATGGGAAGACAGAAGAAACTCAAAGACATAATGACTATACCAAAAAGTAAACAGCCTTTCAAAAACCCCAACACACTTTTATTCCATATTTCAATAGCCAGGATAATATCACATGATCTCTACAGGCTTCAAGGACATGTGGAAAATTGTATTTCACTCTTTTTAAGCTTCTGCAATAAAATAAACCATGGGTAGCTTCTAACGGATGTTGAGAGAGCCAGCTTTTGGTATATTGAGAAGGATGTTGGAGGACCCAGCAGTAAACTGTGAGTCCTTCAGCAGTCTGTGAAGCCACTCTGCTGTCC
>NW_007843192.1:0-700 GCF_000696425.1 Galeopterus variegatus
TTTCTGGATTGTATTTGTTAATATTTTGCTATTGATTATGTCTCCTTTAATAAGGGATAGTGTTCTATAGTAAAAAAAAAAAGTTTTTGGGGGGGGGCGGTTATTTGCTTCCATAAATGTTTGGTAAAATTTGCCAATTCAACCATCAGTGCCTAGAGTTTAGAAGATTTTTTTTAATTTAATTTGACTTTATCAATATACAAAGTGATTTGATTTTTGTGGCCCTTTACCAAATCCTCCCTCCCCCTTCAACCTCCCTTCCATCAACCTTATATCTGATCGCTTGTCTTAACAACTTCAAGGAATAGTGATTATTGTCTCTTCTTCCTGCCCCCCCATTTGTTTGTGTATTTATTTATTTATTTTTAGCTCCTACAAATAAGTGAGAACATGTGGTATTTCTCTTTCTGTGCCTGACTTGTTTCACTTATAATTTTCTCTAAATCCATCCATGTTGTTGTGAATGGCAGTATTTCATTCTTTTTTATAGTAATATTCCATTGTTTAGATATACCACATTTTCTGTATCTACTCTTCTGATGATGGGCATTTGGGCTGATTCCAACTCTTAGCTATTGTAAACAGTGCTGCAATAAACATTGGAGTACAGGTTTCCCTTTGGCATGATGATTTCCATTTCTCTGAGTATATTCCCAGCAGTGGAATAGCTGGGTCATATGGTAGATCTATCTGCAATTGT
>NW_007843193.1:0-700 GCF_000696425.1 Galeopterus variegatus
GGATCTCTTCCGCTTCTTATCAGGTTACTAATCCTCTTGGGTCAGGACCCCAGCCTTATGAACTCATTTAACCTTTATTACCTTCTTATAGGCCCTATCTCCGTATACAGACATGTTGGGAATTAGCGCTTCAACATATGAATTGGGGTGGGGGATGAGGGGACACAGTTCACTTCAAAGCAGGAACTACAAGTAACAAACTATATTTTCTTTTTTTTTTTTTCCTTTTTGTCGTTTTTTACTGACCGGTAACGGGATCGCAACCCTCGGTGTCGCGCCCGTACCGGGGACCGGCAACGGGATCGCAACCCTCGGTGTTGCACCCGCACCACGCTCAGCCAGTGAGCGGGAACCGGTCTCCACATGGGATCCGAACCCTCGGCGGGAGCGCCGCCGGGCTCCCAAGCGGCGCACTCTCCAGTGCACCACCGGGCCGGCCCAACAAACTATATTTTCAACGGCAATAGTCTCCTGATCTGTTGGCCTCACCGTACCTGAATGATAATAAAACCTCCCTTTTAAAACAGAGGCCCCTCTCTTGGTCTGTGTGTGTGCATACATTTAGAGAAACCAGCCACTTCTGTGGTTGCAAGGAGAATTACTGAGTCCTTCCTTAAGTTAGCTTGCCTGAAATGGGTACAGAGCACTTGTCCTCAACGGTAGGTGTTTGTTCTCATCATCTGAGGAGCTTGGTAGTGAT
>NW_007843194.1:0-700 GCF_000696425.1 Galeopterus variegatus
ACCCACGGGGGTGTGTGCATGTGTGTGGGAGAGTGTACATGCGTGGAGGTGCACTGTGTCGCGTGTGCACACGTGTGCGGATGTCAGCGCCGCTGTGGCCGCGGGACTCGAGGCTGGTCTGGCTCAACTGAACAGTACGGTCCGGAAGACGACCTCTTCCATGGGTTTGCATTCTTGGGTAGACGAGCTGGGTGTGTGTGCCCGAGGGTTCTTTCGTGCAGGTGTGCATGGGGTGTGGGTGCCATTGTGTGTGTGAGACAGAGGATGAGCGGCGAGTGCCTGTGGACCGGGGTGTGTGAGCGGGGTGTCTTGTTCCTCAATGTAGCTCCCTGGCCTCCGGAGAAACATTTGGGTGTGGGGTGAGTGTCTGTCCCTGCAAAGGTGCCTATGACCCCGCCACTGACCGGAACTGCTGGGGGTGTCATGCACGCATCGGCCACCCCCAGGGCGCTAGCGCCCCCTTCTGGGCACCCTACTCCGTGTGCGCTCACAGCTTGCCTGTGCGGGGTGGGGGCCTGGGTCAGGACCCGGGCTAGGGAGGAAGATGGCCTGTGGAAGGGCTGAGTCCGGGCCCTTGGGGCCTTCACGGAGGTGGCTTGGGAGCGCGCGGTTCCCAGGCTCGGGCTTCCCGCTGCCGCCTCCGGGCCGCAGCAGGCTCCCCCCGCCCCAGGAATGTTCCTCTCCACTCCAGCCCCTCCCC
>NW_007843195.1:0-700 GCF_000696425.1 Galeopterus variegatus
AATTCAAAAGAATAAAATGAATTGATTAATTTGGAGGAGAATTCAGCCTTCACTTAGAAAATGAATTTAAAGAAGAAATCAAGGTGTGTTTTTTTTTTTTTTTGAAATATAATAAAGTTATCAGACTTCAATTCCTTCATTAAATGTAAGATATTAAAAATATAACAAATGAGTGCGCCGCTTGGGAAGTGCAGTGGCGCTCCCGCCGAGGGTTCGGATCCCACATACAGACCGGCCGCTCACTGGCTGAGCGAGGTGCGGGCACAACACAGAGGGTTGCGATCCCGTTGCCAGTCCTGGCCCGGTACGGGCGCGGCACTGAGGGTTGCGATCCATTGCTGGTCACAAAAAAAGAGACAAAAAGGAAAAAAATATATATATAACAAATGAGGGAGTAGTTCTAAATATACGCATCACTACCCCATTACACACATCACTTCAATCCCACAAAGTGACATACTGCTGTTCCTCTGAGACTGTTCAGAAGGATTCCACATTCAAAAATTTCTTATCACATGCATCCAGTCCCTGAGGTCATGCTCCACAACGATTCTTCTCTGTATCTAAAATAATTTGCAGAACTGGGTGTAGTCCAGTGTATGCCAGTTCTTTATTATTCTCTATCCAAAAAGGTCAAAACATAATATGGAAATTCTTGAACTTGAAAGAGACACTCAGCCTAGACATCCAGCTCTGCCCA
>NW_007843196.1:0-700 GCF_000696425.1 Galeopterus variegatus
CGGGAGCGCCGCTGCACTCCCAAGCAGCGCACTCTCCAGTGCGCCACCAGGCCGGCCCATGCAGTAATTTCAAGGTACAACCAGAAGAGGGTCCACTTCCACAGTCACTCACGGGGTCAATGGAAGGCCTCAGTTCCTCATTACATGGACCTCTCCACAAGGCTGCTTTACAACATGGCAGCTGGCTTCTGCCAGAACCATTAATCTGAGAGAGAGCAAGAGAGAGAGAGAGCCCCACAACAAAAGCCACAGTCTTTTTATAACCCAGTAATGGAAGTGACATCATCACTTCTGCCATATTCTATTTGTTAGAAGTGAGGCAATAAATCCAGCCTATACCCCAGGGTAGGGGATTCAACAAGGGTATGAATACCAGGAGGTGGGATCATTGGGGTCCATCCTAAAGGTTCCGCAATACAGTCACCAAAGGTGTTGTATCTAGGGAGGGGTCAGCAAACATAGCCAGAGGGCCTGCCACCTGTTTTTGTAAATAAAGTTTTAATGGGCCCCAGCCATACCATTTATTTACCTATTGTCTATGGCTGCTTTTGCGCTACAAAAGTAAAGTTGAGTAGTTGTGCCAGAGATTGGATAGCCCATGGCTTAAAGTACTTATTATCTGAACCTTTAAGGAAAAAGTTTTGCTGAGCCCTGCTCTAGAGTGGAGCTTTTCAGAATTTATGTGCATATGAATCACCTG
>NW_007843197.1:0-700 GCF_000696425.1 Galeopterus variegatus
AATAAAATGTTAGAATTGATTAACATCTATTTCTACCTCTAGAAAATATCAATGTTTTTTAATTGTAAACAATTGGATTTTTCTCCATAAAGGGGGTGAGCACAAACCCACTTCCTCTCAGGGTGGAGGTTATGAAGAGCTGAGAGAAGCTTCTGTTTCTTGGGTTAGACAATTAAATTAATTGCTAGCAAAAAATAAGGAGTAGTTTGAGGTGATTATTTTGGTGTTGGTAGAAGACATTCTGCTGAGTCCCCTGAACCCAAGAGCACATGCTCATTTTAAACAGCGAATAGTTAGCAAAGTGGCTTATTTTATATAAGGTGCCTGTTTCCCTTCTGGGATCATTCTCCTTTTATTGTATGTTAGACCTAAAATATAAAACTGTGGTTGTCATTCTGTCTCAAACAGATCATTGTTCGTTTCTCTTCTGTTTTCAGATGCCTCATTGTAGAAGGCAGAATGCTGGCCTCCAAAGTTGTCCATATCTGACCCCTGGACCTGCGTATATGTTAAATTATGTGACGAGGGGATGGGGTGGGGGATTAAAGTTCCCAGTGGAATTAAGGCTGTTAATCAGCTGATCTTAATACAGGGAGGATATACTGAATTTTCCAGGTAGGTGCAATATAGTTCCAAGTATCCTAAAACATGGGAGAAGGAGGAAGAACAGTCAGGGAGGTGCAGCAAGAGGAAAGACTGG
>NW_007843198.1:0-700 GCF_000696425.1 Galeopterus variegatus
ACATTTTTAAAGATAGAAATTAGGACAAGTGAAAGGCATTCATAAATTTCCCTCTTTAAGGATGATAGTTGCAAATGGTAGTAGTAATATTAGTATTTACCATGTGCCAGGCAGCATGCTAAGCATTTTACATGATTATCTCACTTAATCCCACAAACACTATATGAGTTGGGTATTATTAGTATTTCAATTTATAGATTGGACATGGAGGCAGAGAATAGAATCAGCTAGTAGGCAATGGACCCATCTGGTCTGACTGCAGAGCCCAGCACTATATGCTTTCTGGTGGGAGCAGCTGAGCTCAATGGGACCTGACACAGCTCTACAAGAATATACATTATGATTTCATAAGGTCATTTTTTTTTTCTCCAAAGTGAGTCTTGGGGAATTTTGAGTAGGCATGGGGAAATTTTAAGAGGTCATAGGGGCTTAAGGTTACAAATGGCATGAGAAGCCTTCGTCATGTTGTGAACCCTCTCACTTAAACCACTTTCACTCCCATTTAAGACTTTTACAAAACACACGACTGAAAACTGCTTTTCTTTGGTACTGGGGAGAGCTGTTGTGGAGAAGAGACTTGGGAAAGTTCATAGGCTAAAAACACAAGAACTGGTTTCATATATGGTTTCATGTACATATTGAAGACAAACTCTCAAGAATTCTTTGAGATTCCATTAATCTATGGCATCCAAAAAAAAAA
>NW_007843199.1:0-700 GCF_000696425.1 Galeopterus variegatus
AGAGGAAGCTCTTTACAGATCCAGACCCTGCAAGTCCTACATTTTGTCTCCTACCTTTTCAAGCTCAGCCATACCAAATTCTACATACTTCCACAAACTTCCCTTCTATCTTACGGCTAAGGCTCCTGATATATGACCTGCCCCCCTCCCACCCCCTGCCATTTGTCTGTAATGTTCTAACTCTTAAAACTTTGAAATTAATAAGCATTGGTTCTCATTTTAACATCATTTAGATATCACCCTTCTGGAAAGCTTTTCTTAAATTTCCAAAGACGAGGACAAGTCCAGTAGCTCCATAGCCAATGTCATCATTAAAGCGAACATAAGGTCAAAGGTAAATTATTTAGAAGAACCAGGTGTAGTGGACTGAATTACGTCCCCCCAAAACTCCATGAAGCTTCAATTGTGTCCCCCAAGTTTTATGTATTAGAAACTTAGCCCCCACCATGACTGTTAACAGGGTGGGAACTCCTATTGTGCTAATTGAAAGGTGGAGCCTTAAAGAGATTGGATTGTAGGACCTGTACGGTACAGCAGTTATACATGCGCAGTAGTGAATGGATTAAAAATGGTGGTCAGGGCATGGTTCCGAGAGCTTTAAAAGAAGAAGAAAGTCTGTCTCTCTCTCTCTCTGCTCCTTCTGCTTCCACCATCTTGCAATGTGAGACCCCTGGGTCACTGTCTCCACCACCAGATGGAC
>NW_007843200.1:0-700 GCF_000696425.1 Galeopterus variegatus
TTTTTTTTAAAGAACAAAAGTCTTACCATCATTTTATTTTGCTGTTGTTGATAGCTGCTTACCACCCATTATTTCCTCTCTGCAGAAGTGAATTTACTGGACAATTACATTACACTTATTTTTGATGATTGGACATTTAAAAACGACATTTAAAACTGATTTGGAATAGCTTCTTTTAGGAAAATCCCAAACTCACAAAATTGTAAATGTTTTTCAGTTCAATTATTGTTGGCATATTAGGTTCTGATTAAATTTGATTAATTTCAAAAGCTGCAGATTTTGGAACATAAATTCAGAATGCAATTACAGATTTTTACAACTTATTATCCAAGAAACCCCATGAAAAGAGCTACTGTTCTGTTGCTAGTCATTCAATGGAAGCAGACTGTAGCTTTGGAAACAACTGTACTAGTTTAGATTAAAAATTTCTCAGCAAGTATCCTCAAAGTTGAGCCAGATGGCCACATCAATAAAGTCAACATATCCTTTTCAGTTTCAGGATGGCTTTATACTCTTAAATGTTAATGAGAATACCAAAGAACTTTTGCTTATGTGGGTCATAACTACCAATATTTCCTGTATTAGAAATTGAAACTGAGAAATTTAAAAATATTTATCGTTTCACTTAAATAACAATATCAACCTCACTGCATGTTAATCTAAGTAACATATTCTTAATGAAAAATCAATCTTCCAAAAT
>NW_007843201.1:0-700 GCF_000696425.1 Galeopterus variegatus
TAACATCCCCAGATTGCTGGGCAAGGTGGCATCCGGCCATCTCACTCCCTCACCGAGTAAGGGAGAGCAGGCCATCAGGTGACCCCAAGAGAAACTCCAGGTGACCCCAAGGAGTGACGAGGGGCAGAAGGATAGGACAGTTGACCTCTGTTTCAGATTTTCAGGCTATGGCTCAGCTGATAAGTAACAGATCCGTGTCACCTTGGAATTTGTGTGTGTGGAGGTGGAGGGGTGGGATAAGAATAGAAAAGGAACTACCATTTTTGAGGGTCTACCATGAACCAGGTAGGATGCTAGGTATTTCCAAGCACATTATTGTGATCTCTATTTTACAGACAAGAAGAGTAAAGCTCAGAGAGATGGTGTGAGTCCAGCAGGCTGATTCTCATTCCCACTCTCTCTCCGACTGCCCTTGTAATCAAAGGAGCCAGACTAGGTTCCGCTTCAGGAGCCCTTTCCTGACATAACTCCAGGGCCTCAGTTGCACAGGATGAATCTTGTTAGCCTTTATAATAGCTAAGATGTATGAAGGGGTTTGGACCAAAAACACTGGGTTAGCCCACAGCACAAGTGTTTGGCTTCTCCACAACACACGACCAGAGTGAGACCCTCCCTTTTTTGACTAACCCAGCAGAGGAGCATTTTTCTCATCAGTCCTGTGAAGAATTCAGTCGCTGCCCCAAGCACAAGGCAAAAATCC
>NW_007843202.1:0-700 GCF_000696425.1 Galeopterus variegatus
AATTTAAGGTACATTTTAAATCTCCATTTTGACAAGCACAAAAATTTCTTCTTAATAGATTTAGGAATGTCTTAATCAGCTGGGTCATATCTTACTTACAATGGGGAGCAGTCACCAAATGGCAAGATTTGCTGGAGATAAAGGTGGGATAGATGTCCAATCAGTCTGCAGATCATCGCTCCTCCTTTTGAAAACAAGCAGCAAGGCCTCTTTATATCCATTGCCTTCCTCATCTATGATGATCAATTTTATGTGCCAACTTAATTGGGCTAAGGGATGCCCAGATAGCTGGTAAAATATTATTTCTGGGTGTGTCTGTGAGGGTATTTCTGGAAGAAATTAGATTTAAATTGGTAATCCAAGTTAAAAAAAAAAATGCTATCCCCAACATGGGTGGGCATCATCCAATCTGAGGGCCCAAATAGAACAAAAAGGCAGAGGGAGGACGAGTTTGCTCTCTGCCTGAGCTGGAACATCCACCTTCTCCTGCCCTCAGACATTGGGGCTCTTCATTCTTGAACCTGCAAATCTGAACTGGGACTTACACCATCAGCATTCCTGGTTCTTAAGTTTGGGAGCTGGGACTAGAACAACACCACTGGCTTTCCTGGGCCTTCAGCTTGCAGACAGCAGACCATAGGACTTCTCAGCCTCCATAACCATGTGAGCCAATCCTTCATAACCTCTCTTTATATATATA
>NW_007843203.1:0-700 GCF_000696425.1 Galeopterus variegatus
CCGAACCCTTGGCGGGAGCACCGCTGCGCTCCCAAGCGGCGCACTGTAGCAGTGCGCCACCTGGCCGGCCCCCACACAGCCTAAATTTTTATCCCAATTTGGATTCTAAAGTATCCTAATTATGGAAATGTATGGAAGGAATGTTAGCAGTAATCTTGGAAAATGTTAGTAGTAACATTGATGAGATCATTTTTACTTCAATAGTATTATTTTTAAAAATATCAGTAAGTTCCCTGATTCAGGAAGAATATATGGATACTTTTTTCCAGTGAAATGATTGTTTCTTACTCAGTTCTTCTTTAACCTGTAGATTTGTTCTTTCTCTCTCTTTCAACCTTTCTCTCCTACAAATACAGAGTCTCCAAAAATAACATAAGTTGTATATAGTCTATATAAACTGGTCATACTGCATTTTACAATTGCCAGATAAAATGCAGTATGGCCAGTTAAATTGGAATTTCACATAAACAACAAATAATTTTAATATAATTATGGCCCAAATTACATGAGACATACTTATACCAAAACATTAAATTATCCATTTTTTATTTGAAATTTAAATTTAACTGCATGTCCTGTATTTTTATTTGCTAAATCTGGC
The DNA here is from genome assembly GCF_000696425.1 of Galeopterus variegatus. NCBI lineage: Eukaryota > Metazoa > Chordata > Mammalia > Dermoptera > Cynocephalidae > Galeopterus > Galeopterus variegatus. The sequence goes on from NW_007843203.1 coordinate 602, forward strand.
AATGATAATAATCATATATATATGTTCTATGTACATGTGTGTGTGTGCGTGTAAGTGTGTGTGTGTAAAGAGGAGATATTTCCTCCTTTTTCAAATTTC
>NW_007843204.1:0-700 GCF_000696425.1 Galeopterus variegatus
TCTCCTGCATATAGATATCCAGTTCTCCCAGCACCACTTGCTGAAGAGGCAGTCCCTACCCAGTGAATAGGCTTGGTGCCTTTGTCAAGTTCAGATGGCCGTAAGTGTGTGGGTTGATTTCTGGATTCTCTATTCTATTCCATTGATCAGTGTGTCTGTTCTATGCCAGTACCATACTGTTTTTGTTATTACAGCTTTGTAGTATAGCTTAAAGTCAGGTAGTGTTATGCCTCCTGCTTTATTTTTGTTGCTCAGCATCGTTTTGGCTATGCGTTGTATTTTATTATTCCATATAAATGTCTGGATAGTTCTTTCCATTTCTGAGAAAAATGTCATTGGAACTTCGATGGGGATTGCATTGAATTTGTATATCACTTTGGGTAGTATGGCCATTATCACTATGTTGATTCTTCCAATCCAAGAGCATGGGATATCTTCCATCTTCTTGTATCTTCTCTAATTTCTCTCAGTAGTGGTTTGTAGTTCTCAGTATAGAGATTTTTCACATCCTTGGTTAACTCAACTCCTAGGTATTTTATTTTTTTGGTGGCTATTGTAAATGGGCAGGCTTTCTTGACTTCTCTTTCTACATGTTCACTATCGGAGAAAAGAAATGCTACTGATTTTTGTGTGTTGATATTGTATCCTGCTACTGCACTGAAATCATTTATCACCTCCAAGAGATTTTTGTAGAGGCTTT
>NW_007843205.1:0-700 GCF_000696425.1 Galeopterus variegatus
TGAGGACAACTAGAGTATTTGTTGATTCAGACACATTCTTTTAGAATCCCTAAAAAGTGTGACTTTTTAGAAGCAACCCAAAAGGAAATAGGAAAATTTGAAGCATCTACAAATCACTTAGCATTAGACCTAAGACTAGATGTAAGATCTAGTTCCTTCTTAGACACATTTCCTTTCCCTTATGTTGGCTACATTTTTAAAATTTGAATTCTGGTTAATAACTTAATCTGAATTCTGGAAACATGAATTTCATTGCCTTGAATCCACAATTTCTGACAGTTCCTTCCAGGGCCAGCTGAATTCCAACTGAAGATAATTGAGGTAGGTTTCTAGTTGGATATGAGATTTCTAGTAGAATATGAATATTTTGGAAGGAACTTATTTTATGTTAAAGTGAAATACATGTGAACATTTTAAATCTTATAAATATGTTCCCATATTTTATCTCACTTAACTATTATCTAATAATTGATCTGCTGAATTTATAATGTTGAAACAAGTTATTTTTAAATATTTCAGAATTATGACCAGCTATGGTGGTTTAATACCATAACATTTTTCTTCTTAAAAACAATTATTTAGGGCCTAGCCCGTGGCACACTCGGGAGAATGCAGCACTGGGAGTGCAGCAGCGCTTCCGCCGTGGGTTCGGATCCTATATAGGGATGACTGGTGCACTCACAGCGCTCACTGGCTGAGC
>NW_007843206.1:0-700 GCF_000696425.1 Galeopterus variegatus
AGTTGAAATCTTCAATACGCATGATAATAAAGTTCCCTCTGCCTTAATCCTTACACAAAAGTAGTTTGAAGTAAACTGATGTTAACCAATCTGTTATTTTTCCATTGTTCTCTCTCCCATTCCCACCTTACAAGGAAAATAACTTTAAAATGACCAATCTGATGTTTATTCTTTGTTTCTGCTTTTTTAGCCATTTTTCTATCTGTAAAGCCAGTCTCTTTTACTCAGCTCATTGAAACAACTTATTTTATGCAATAAAGTGTTGCCCAATTCTAGAATTGCAATAAAGCCAATTGAGATCTTGGAAACAAGAAAAGAAAATAAAAGAAAGTTATAAAGCTGAGAAATGTGACAAATGGGGTCCAGAAGCTGACATATGGAGGGAACCTGGATTAGTTTTCTATGGCTGCCATAACAACGTATCACGGGTTGGGTGGTTTAGAACAATAGAGATTTACTCTCTCACAGTCTGGAGGGCAGAAGTCTGAAAGGAAGGTGTCAGCAGGGCCATGCTCCCTCTGAGACCCCGGGTGGCGTCCTTCATTTCCTCCTCCTAGTGTCTGGTGCGCAGTCCTTGCTGCCTTGGCTCACAGCTGCATCACTCCAATTTCTGCTTCTGTCATAGCACAGCGTTTTCCTTGTGTTCAAATTTCCCTCTTCTTACAAGGACATCAGTCATATTGGATAATGGTCCACCCTA
>NW_007843207.1:0-700 GCF_000696425.1 Galeopterus variegatus
TACTCATAAATTCTTGATTAGAGCTAATAATTGGTGATTACTATGTTGCAGACATTTCTTTTAATGTTTTATGTGTATTAACTCATGTATTCCTCAATACAATGTATGAGATAGGTGCTACTATTACTACCATTTCATACATAAGGAAACTGAAGTTTGGAGAGGTTAAGTAACTTTCCCAAGCTACTTCATCAGCAGCTGGGATTTCACCCTGGTCAGTCGGGCTCTATGCCTGAGTGCTTCATCTGTTCTCTACTAAATATGTGTACTGATGTCCCTGCAGATCTGGTGTCACTTCTCTAAGAGGGGTCACAGAATTCCCTTTATAGCAGCCTTTTGGAGCTCAGACACTGAATTCTAGGTGACCAATTTGGTGCTACAACTGGATTCCATACTGACAATTGGCTTGCCTACCAGTCTCTCTGCAAAAATAGTGCTTGGCTTGATTCTGCTTTTTAATTCTTATTGATCAATGCATCACTTCACTGACTATGCATTCTTTTTTTTGACATTTTTTTCCTCTCACTCAGAATCGTTGTAATTAAACTCACCCTGGTAGCACTATTTCAGTGTTAAAGGTGCCAAAAATTGTGTGATGGTATCTTAAGGACCTTCCTCCAACAACTCCTGCCAGTCTCTATTCATCCTTGGCCCTCATACTTGCAGGTGGCTCCAAAAAGGTTGCATTACAAAGAAAAAT
>NW_007843208.1:0-700 GCF_000696425.1 Galeopterus variegatus
ATCTGGGACAAGTACAGAGTATGAAAATAAACATTTTGGTTGTACAATCCCGTATTTTAATTCCCTGATAAGCATACCAAGTTATTACTTGCAGCACCATTTTTTTAAAAAGGCCAGCTAAGGAAATCACATAAACTTGAACTCGACCTTTGCACCAACTAGAAAGTATCTGGACTAGCCAAAGATGCTGACCTTGCTCCTAGGGAAAGGCTTGTGACCACAGAGAATATGGCTCATTATCTAATGAAATTGAACTCTTAATTAGAACTCTTTCTTGCATCTTGCATCATAGCTCATCTCTGGCTAAGACACAACATGCTATGGTCTGGCACTTTTTATCTTATTTATTTTGGTGGCATTTCAAACATTAGTTTTAAAAAAAATTCTGGGTGTTTGAATAATAGATACTTCTAAAGAGAGCCAAAAGAAACAAAAAGAGTAAATGTGAAAAAAGTGTCGTTGCTTCCTGCTTAAAGTAGGGCTAAATCTTCTGGTGGACAGGGAGTACAGAAGGGTTGGTACATGTGCAGATCATGGAGAAGGTCAGCCCTAAAGATGACCAAAATTCAAGGAAGCTTATGCTGAAATTATGCTCTTTGTTTAAAATCAGTATTCAAGATTGAAATTCAAGGACTTTCATCTTTAATACAAAAGCAACTCTTCCTTCTATCTGTTTTTCCCAATAATTATTATTCTTTTT
>NW_007843209.1:0-700 GCF_000696425.1 Galeopterus variegatus
TTTAAACTAATTAAGCAATTTCCTGATTTTAATGAATTTACTGCTTGGAGTCACTGACTGTAAATTTGTGAGACCAACAGAATGAGGCTGCCGCATAGAGGCTCATGCTAACTCTCCCTGTGAGCATTTCATGTTTTGAGTTTGTGTTTTTAATGCCTGCCTGCCTTCCGTCAATGGGGTGTTATTTTGGATGCTTCGCTTAAATATCAAGGCCTGTCCTATCTTCAGTGAAATTGTTTCCTGTCAATCTTGAGTTTTAAGGAATGACCCAAGAATGTCTCAAGAGTTTTTCTGCTAGCCGATCTACTTTTCTCCTCCAAATTTTGAGAGTGTCATTATAGATTATGCTCAGTGAATTTTTTTCCAATTACCAATTATGGTGGCTTCAAAGTGCATAACATACAAAGACGCTCCAGGTGTGATATCTTCATTTCTCACCTGGTGTGGGCTTGAAGTTCCTGATATGATCATATCCCTGTCATTCCTACCCTCATTGGGTCTTATTCCTAAGAAGTCTGCTGGCAGGGTTTGAGCAAGAAGAACAATGTTATACGAATATACGTATAACGTATAATATGCTGTTTCCTCTTTCTGGAAACACCATTTTCCTGCTTTCTGAATCTGTTCAAATCATACTCTTCTTTCAAGTTTTCAGGAAATATCAGGTTAATTCCATGAAACCTGGCCTGATTCTCTTATC
>NW_007843210.1:0-700 GCF_000696425.1 Galeopterus variegatus
TCATAAACTCGATAGATAGTTATGTTGAATATAATGCTTTATAATAGTTGTCAAGCATTTTTAAAAAGTTCTAGTTGATAGGTTTTCATAACTGCATTTAGATATTTCATCTGTTCCTGGCTCAGCATCCTGCTGCTGCATGTGGGGAGCTGGGACAGAGTGGGAGCTTTGTGCTGGGGAGTGAAAGTGGAGAACTGGGACACAGCACACCTGAGCTGCCTGCCCTGGGGGACTAAGGGGACTGAGGGCAGAGTCAGGGAAATTGAGCATCTGGGTTAGAGAATTGGGGAGATAAAGTTCAGAGAAAGGGGGAGGTGAGGGTCAGAGGTGGGAGAATGGGTAAAGAGGAGTTTAGGGCAGGGAGGAGAATTCAAAGTCCCCAGAGTCCCATCTTCCCGCCTATCTCTTAGGCTCTGCCAGTCCACCCAATATGACATTCTGTGGCCAAGAAAAACATTTTTTTAAAATGTAGTAAACCAGTGAATTGGTAAATTTGGTGAATAGATCATGTGTGACTACTATAGTCCGTTGGCTTTTGGTGACTACTTAGAGTCTGCGCCTTACAACGTGAAATACTATTTGCCAAATGTCAGTATTTTGCTCATGATTATATTTCTGGTGCCTTGCACAGGGTCAGGAAGAGGAAAAGCAATAAATATTTCTTGAGTGAATAAAGGCTAGAATAATAGCATGAAGGCAT
>NW_007843211.1:0-700 GCF_000696425.1 Galeopterus variegatus
AGTTTCTGTAGCATCTGATCTCTGCTGTTGTTATCTGGGGAAAGGCGAAGGGGAGGCAGGTCCCTTCACAGGGGCCTATTGTGTGAGGAGGCCTTGTGGGAAGAAGGGGAAAATGAAATTCAAAATGACAAGAAGGGGTTGGCTGATCACCCAAAAATTTGTCTGGTGCCTCTCACTCTTCCTGGGGTGATGGATGGATGTTCTTATCACATGAAATACACAACACTCATAGTTTCCTTGCAACTGGGCCTTCCATTCAGTTCCACAGGCTCTTGTCCTGGGACTCTGGTCTCTTTTGTTGCGCCTCGGGGTGACACGAGGGGCTGGGTGACCAAAAGCTGCCTGGCTTCCTGTGAGTGCAAGGAACTGCGGTTGGGGATCTCTCCCCACCCTCCAGGTGGAGGAACAAAATATCAAAAGTTTAAGTAAATTAAATGACTTTTAAATAAAGACAGGATATTAACAGTGCCATGCAGTGCCATACTCGTGCCTGAAGCAAAAGGAAAAAAAAAAAATCAGTTATACAGACCCTGTTTTTATTTAAAATTTTTGATATTTTGTTCATTGTTGACTATTTGCATTATTTTTTATTTTTTTTTAAAGCAGGTTTTTTTTTTTTTTTCCTTTTTGTCTTTTTTTACTGACCGGTGACGGGATCGCAACCCTCGGTGTTGCGCCTGCACCACGCTCAGCCAGTGAG
>NW_007843212.1:0-700 GCF_000696425.1 Galeopterus variegatus
AATTGGGGACTTGGTTTCCAGAGAAGGATTTGATGAGTTTAGAATACTAATGGAAAGAAAAGGAACTAAGTAAAAATCAGAAAGTAGAATTAGGAACAGTTGCTCTCTAGGAGTCTATTAAATAGAAATTCCTAGTTATAATAATTATTGATTTTTCAGTGATAACCCAGAGAAATAGAACATCTTGAATTGCTTTCTAAATCTTTAGTAGTTAAATTGTGCTTAAATCAGTTTTAGTGGTATCAATGTATACTAATTCTATGAAAACAAGTAAATCACTTATTCATATATGAAAACATTCTAGCAGCCAAATTATATGAAAATAGAAAGCCCTTTTCTCTAATGGATAATAAAATTTGTATTATTACCACTCATGCCAAACAAACATTAGAAATTTAAATTTATTCAATATTCAATATAATTCTGAAGATTTTTAATTTTCTTTTCTGGAAAAACAATCTTTGGAATTTCCACTAACTTGTAAAAGTATTTTGTACTTCACAATTGGGGGAATATCTTACTCTTTAGTACTGAAATTCAAATTAAAAGAAAAAAATTGTCATTACTTGATGAACCTGAGGAGAAAATTCAGAATGCCACTGGCTTGTGTTGCTTTTCTGTTTTAATTTTATCATAATTTGTGCAATAAAGTTTTGGTTATTTTTAGTGTAAATAACACAATCTATTTTCATAGAAACAG
>NW_007843213.1:0-700 GCF_000696425.1 Galeopterus variegatus
AGCATTTTCATAGGTTTATTTTTAAAGAGATGAGCTGTGCCCCGAGAAAAGAAAACACATTATTTGAGACACTATGGAAAGTTTTACATTACCAGTAGATGTTTCTGAAAGCAATAGGCACTTTTGAAAAGCACATCTTAGTGAAGGGGGCAGACATCTGGGGCACACCTGTACTCACTCGCAAGTGGGAGCTAAAAGACAAAGAAGGAAGGAAAGAAAGACCACAGTGGCACGTTGGACTTGCAGAGGGAGAGAGCATACCTAGGGATACAAAGTGGAGTGGGGAAAGGAGGATGGGGAGGGAGGTTGGGGATAACTGAGGGGATAATCGGGTGGGGGACATGGGGTATAATCACAATTTGTGGTGATGGGCGTGCTGCCAATATGGATCTGGCCATCACATCTTAGGCACGAATGGTGACAATTTGCTTTGTACCTCATGAATATTCATAACCAATAAATAAATAAATAAATAGATAGATAGATAAACACATACATACATACATACATACATACATGCAAAAGAGTCACCAGAATGCTAGGCCCTAGGGAAGGGATTTTTATTTGTGTGTCTTCACAAGACAATGCTGGAAAAATAAAAATGACAGAAGGAAAAGATATTAAAGATCTTTATATTTACTCATTTGCTTTTGTTAACAATAGTTAAAGTTGTTTTAAATGAGATTGAATTTTTTAATAT
>NW_007843214.1:0-700 GCF_000696425.1 Galeopterus variegatus
TTAGAATCCATCATAACTCACTGAACCGAAGTTGTGTTAGGTAGAAGAAAGGTAGAGCTGAGAGGAGTTTCTTTTCAGAAATTAGATGCGAAATCACATGGCAAATGGCTTTCAAACAGGCTTGAAAAGTGTGTTGAATATCTCCGCCTAAAACACTCACTGGAGGTTGAGATTTCACAAGCCAGTTTAACTCTGAAGCAGGAGGCAGCAGAATGTGGTTCTCACATCTAGCCTGTAGGAGTTCAGGTTTCCCAGTTCTAGTTGGAAGCCCATTGGAGCCAATGGGGTAAAGGGCTTGTGAGACTTCTCATTCAAAATCTCTGTCCAAAACCGTCAGAGAAGCTTCCGAGGTTAGAAACCAGCATAACATACTGAAGCGAAGATGTGCTACTTATAAGTGACGGAGAGCTGAGAGGAGTTTGTTTTCAGAAATTAGACACGAAATCACAAATTAAACGGCTCTCAAACAGGCTTGAAAGGTGTGTTGAATATCTCTTCCAAAAACACCTACTGGAGGTTGAGATTTCACAAGCCAGTTTAACTCTGATGCAGGAGGCAGCAGAATGTGGTTCTCACATCTAGCCTGTAGGAATTCGTGTTTGCAAGTTTTACGTGGAAGCCCATCGGAGCCTATGGGGGAACGGCGTGTGAGACTTCTCTTTCAAAACCTCTGTCAAAAAGCGTCAGAGTAGCTTCCGAG
>NW_007843215.1:0-700 GCF_000696425.1 Galeopterus variegatus
GTCAAAAGAGTATTTAAATCTGGGCTGTTTAACTCATTTTAATGTTCAAGAAAGAAAAAAAATATTATTAATAATGTAAGATTACTATAATAAATCATTTTTATGATAAATTAAATAATATATTGTCAAAACTATACAGTAAAATAAAACTATACAAACAATTCAAAATCACTATTTGTTTGTTGTTTTATTTTCAGAGACACATAAAAATTAAACATTTTCTACTCTTATTTAAAAGTACTTTTACTTCCTTGATGTAAATGCACTGGGCTCTGCAGCAGTCTAAATTTTTGTGACCTCCCCCAACCCCCACTGCAGCCAAACCCAAATGTTGAAAACTTAACCCCCAAGGTGCCCAAGGCGATGGTACTAGGAGGTGGGGACTTTGGTTTTGGGAAGTGATTAAGTCATGACACCAGAGCCCTCATGAATAAGGATAGTGTGCCCTTATAAAAGAGACCACAGGGAGCTCGCTAGTTCCTTCTGCCATGTGAGGTCACAGTGAAAAGGTTGCCATCTATGGAGGAAGTGGGACCTCACTGAATCTGCTGGTACTTCCCAGCTTCCAGAACTGTGAGAATTAAACTTCTGTTGTTTATAAGCCACCCAGTTTATGGTATTCAATTACAGCAGTCTGAGCAGATGAAGACAGCCTCGTTTGATGGGAAAAAGAAAACCATAAAGGGGGCAGAATCCTGGG
>NW_007843216.1:0-700 GCF_000696425.1 Galeopterus variegatus
GTCTAGCACACACCGCTGTGGTGACCTGTGTGGGTTTTGTCTGCTTCCTTCTCCTCTTCCAACTGTGACCGATAGACGCTCTCATCTCAGCACTGCTTCTGATTACTTCTGGTCTCCATCACCTAAGAGTTTCTTCTTACTGCCCTTTGTGTGTCTGTGCTCTGCACCTGCTGACTTTCTGTGGGTCCTCGCATCCAAACTTACTGAAAAAGACTGATCGGTTTGCCTCCCACCACGCAAGATTGTGCGCTTCTGTGGACAGGGCTCTGTCATCAGGACCTTTCACAGGCCACGGGGCAGACTCTGATTCCACGGCGAATCAGCTCTGCTCAGGTGGGGACCAAGCAAAAAGCATGTCAGTGGAGTTACGGGTTAGGCTAGGAAAGTGCTTTAGACCTGGTGGCCGTTCTTAGGCAGACACCTCGCCCACAGTCGGAAGAAGTCCTAATGACATAGCTAGGACAGAAATGAAGTGGAGTCTTGGAGTAAGTAACATCCTCTACTTGGAAACACTATGGTACCTGTGGGTCCTGTGTCTGCCTTTAGCAAAGTGAAACCTACGGGTCTGGATGAAGCTGCCTGAAAGAGCCCATCCTTCAAGGTGGATCCGGAGTGTCTACCTGGGTCTAATTTCTGGACACAGCCCAGTAGCCATTTGCTAACTAGACGTTACACACGTACCCTGTTAGGGACTTTCAAT
>NW_007843217.1:0-700 GCF_000696425.1 Galeopterus variegatus
GTCACTTGTCCAGAATAAGTCAGATTTTGTCAGGGTGTAGTAACAGTATAAAGAGTCAATTAATTTTCTATTGCTTACATTCTACAAGAAAGGAAGAATTAAAAATGTCTCATTGGTTGTGCCTCTTTTAGATGTTTAGATCTCCATGGGCTTCCAGGGCTGGGTTGGCAGGGACTTTTCAGATCCTGTGGCCAGTTACAGAATTTTATGGGTAAGAAAACTTAAACTTTGAAAAACAGCATAGCCTAATAGTCATCAGTTTGACTTTTGGATTCAAATTTGTGTTCTACCACAAGCTTAGCCACTAATAGCTTTGTGGCCTTGGGCAATTATTTCAACTCCTTCAGCTTTCATTTCTTTATCCCTAAGAGAGGGTTTATAACACCTAGTTCATAGAGTTCTAAATCCTAAATGAAATAATATGTAGAAAGCTCTTAGCAAATTCTTGGCACATAGAATTCAATGAACAAAGGCTGTTAACACTATTTTTATCATTGCTGTTGCTAATGTCCAAGGTCAAGGAGCTAGTGCAAGAGTCGGGATGCAAAGCTGGACCACCTGACTTGCAGCCTGTGAACTTCCTTGACCTCCTTTCTCCCTGTGTTCCCACAAAATTGTAGGGCTCCACCATATTTTCTCTTCTCTCTCTCCACCTTGAAAGATAACTATCCTCAAAAAGTATTATTAAATACATATTTTT
>NW_007843218.1:0-700 GCF_000696425.1 Galeopterus variegatus
TGTAATTTTATTGACCTAATAAGATATTATCAAATATTTTATAAAATCAGGATATAACATCTAAAATGCACTTATTTTCTCAACAGATAGACAAGATGCATGTTTTCTGCTTCTAGGTACCCAGTAACTGGAAGAGAAAAGTAAAATTTTACACATAAAAAGAGATAGAGAGGTCAACACAGTAGATATTAAATTGGAGATAGAGTTATGAAATGTAGATCTGAAATTGAAGAGATGGCATTTTGCAGTTTGAAGCATCTTAGACTCAGAGAAAGCAATGTTGAAATCCCTGAGCTACCACTTACTTACTGCGTGACCCCAGGTAATGAACTACATACTTCTACAACCTAGTTTCCTGATCTACATAATGAAGATCTAAATACATTTTTCCTAGTGTTAGTGATTTAGTGGGACAATCAAGCAAATATGCTTAGCATACTGCCATTTCTTAATAATTGTTGACAATTATGAAACCAAATATACATGAAAGTTAGGTCAAAAAAATAAAACAAAACCATTCTGACCAGCTTTTCCTATTTTGGAGTAGAAAACTTCCTACACATGAGACCTGATGGGCAATGAAAACACTCCTGCCCTATTATTCCCCACTCTGGTCCTTTTAAGGCTTAGAAGTGCTAACATCGTGATTTCATTTGAATTAAGGCAATCAAACCTCATTTTAAAATTCATGTTTGACATC
>NW_007843219.1:0-700 GCF_000696425.1 Galeopterus variegatus
GCTGCCTCCAGAGCCAGGAGGGAACAGAAAAGAATGGACTGTGGGGTCCCCAAGCCCCAAATATTCCATCTCAACATGCATCAGCATCCTTATTTGTTATCTGATTTGCCTAAGATTTTGCTTAAGGAAAGTGTTCTACTGCTCTAAAGTGTTTAAAACCTCCAGTTCATGTTCTCTTAGATTTTGTATCCTTGCACAGTCTTGGTGCTGTCTTATCTCATTCTCTGTGAAATTGGAAAATGCGTTTGTCACCAGAGCCTGTCCCCCAGACTGAGTTGATTTTTATGTTGTGGCCAGGATTCCTGGGATGACCTTGTTTAGTTGTATGCAATCTTTTTTTTTTTTTTTTGGTAAATAAATTCTTCTGAAACTACCTCCTATGATCATCTGTGCCCATTCTGGTCCTCCCTGCTCTCAGACCATGTACAGCAGCCTCCTACCTGGGCGTTCTAGCTTATTCCTGAACAAGCCAGCTCACTCCCATTCTGCAGACCACCAGAAAAATCTCTCAGAAATGAGGATCTAATCAGTGACTCCTCTGATTACAGCTTTACCCCCAAAGGACATCTGCCCCTCAATACCCCCTGAATTCTCTCATTCATCCAGTTACCTTTATTGAGTGCCAATGATGTTCCAGGTACTGTCCTGGGGGCTGAAAAAACAAAGCTGATGCAGGAAAAAATATGGTCCCTCAAGGAGA
>NW_007843220.1:0-700 GCF_000696425.1 Galeopterus variegatus
CACAGGAGGGTCAAATACCCAGGGATTCCAGGCTGGTGTTAAGCATTGGCTCCACCCACAGACAAAGTGACTGAAAGACTCAGATGCTTGAAGTAGGTCACTGAACTGAACTCAAGGGTATAATGGACATAGGGCCAGGATGTCAGCAGAATGGCGAAACTGCATATTCCAGTAATGGTCCCCATATCATTTCCCATCCGTTTTGTGGAGCTCCTTCAAGAGGTAGGATCTACATCTTCACCCATCAAAACTCAGCCAGACTTTGTCAGCCTCGACTGACAGAAGATGTCATTTACTGCTATATTCTAAGGCTAAGTCATAAAAGATGATCTAGCTTCCCAATGGCACTCATCTTTTGGGATACTTGAGCTTCCTCACAGTGTAGTGGTGGAGTTTCAAAAGCAAACTTCCCCATGGAGAAATTATTGAAAAAAAAGAAACAATAAACCTTTAGCAACTCCCCAGCCATGTGAGTGAAGCTAAAGGACCACTTCCAAGCATTCAGTCAGGTCACCCCACCTGATGGCACAATGAGAAGCCTGCCCCCTCCCCAACCCCTGTGTGTGCAGATCCACGGGCAAAATTGGTGATTACTGTTTATTTAAGGAACTCTGTATTGTTTATCTATAGCCTAATCAGAGCATCCAGCTCTGAAATTCCAACTATGAGATGTGAAAATAGAAAACATAGTTTTATAAAT
>NW_007843221.1:0-700 GCF_000696425.1 Galeopterus variegatus
ACCCAACCCACTGGTTTTTCACTCTTACCTGAGTGAGATGTAAATTTCGATTTTGTTTATTTGTTTTAGCAGTTTAGATCAACACTGTATTTACACACAATATAGTATTGGTCAGATTCTGAGGTCAGATAAATCTGTGTAAATATATTACTAGCTGTTTGATTTTCAGCAAAGCCCTTCAACTTTCTGTGCCTCACTTCCCTCATTTGTAAACTGGGATAACTCATAGGGCTCTTCTCAGGATTAAATTAATTAATATATTTAAAGTGTTTAGAACAGTGCTTAGCACAGAGAAAACAGCCTACAGTACTTTGGTATTGTTATTATACATTCATTACTTGATTTTTCTTATAGTATAAGTTCTCAAGATTAATCTCTATGAAGAAATGCAGATTTATTCCATTTACTTCGACTATTAGATAGTATTCCATTGTGTTAAGGACCATAATTAGGTTATTTCTTACTATGAATACAAAGTATAAGAATATGGGTATGAAGAACATATAACAACTTCAGGATTATAGTTATATTATGGAAAGAGAAAGAAAAGAGGGAGGGAGGGAATTGTATATGTTTTTTCAAATGGCAATTTTGATAATTGTGAGTAATAAATACATAGGCTTCTGTTATTACACTGTATTTTCTCTAATTCTGGAATACATAATTACAATAAAATGCAAGTTATTTTTGTGATCTTTTA
>NW_007843222.1:0-700 GCF_000696425.1 Galeopterus variegatus
TTATAAGGGGATGAAAAGGCCAGAGCTCTCTCTTTCTCCACCATGTGTGAATACTACCAGAAGGCAGCCATCTACAAGCCAGGAAGAAGGACCTCACCAGACCTGAATCTGCTGTCACCTTGATTTTGGACTTCCCAGTCTCCAGAACCATGAGAAATACATGTCTGTTGTATAAGCCACCCAGTTTGTGGTATTCTGTTATAGCAGCCTGACAGGAATTTGTGTTAAAAATGGAATGCAGCTATAACAAATACCTAAAAATGTGGAAGTAGCTTTGGAACTGGGTAATGGGTAGTGACTGGAAGAATTTTCAGGTGCCTGCTACAAAAAGCTAATATTTCCATAATGGGACTGCTAAAGATGATTCTGGTGAGGGCTCAGAAAGAAAAAGGAGAACTGTAGAGAAAGATTCTATCTTCTAAGAGAATACATAAATAGTCATGTATAGATGTTGGTAGAAATTTGGATAGTAAGGCTATTATGATGAAGTTTCAGATTGAAATGAAGAACATGTTATTGTCTCTCATTTGTCTCACAGAGAAAAGGTAATTCTTGTTATAAAGTGGCAAAGAACTTGGCTAAATTGTGTTCATGTTTTAGTGTTTTATGAAGGGTAGGGCTTCAGAAAAATGAATTGGAAGTTTAGCTGAGATTTCTAAGCAAAGTGTTGAAGGAGCAGCTTGGCTTTTCCTTTCTGCTT
>NW_007843223.1:0-700 GCF_000696425.1 Galeopterus variegatus
GGCACCATCCCCCTATTTTATAGAATTCCATAGAATGTTACACATAATGAAAGAGCTGCCGGGTACCTTCGCACCCTGCCCACACCGTGTGGCCTTGCTCAGTGGCCCTCAGAGCACCACTTTTAAGAGCACAGGTAATGCAGTCAGATCACAATAGCTCTGGAAACACAGGCAAATTAGACTCTATGCTTCAGGTTCCTCATTTGTAAAAACCGGGCTAATAGTATTCACCTCGTAAATTATTGTTTGTACTAAATGAGATTAAATAAAGCACTTAGAACAATGCCTAGCACATTGTGAGATTTTTTTGCCTATGGTTGTTTTTTTTTATTTTTATTTTTTCCTTTTTGTCTTTTTTACTGACCGGTAACGGAATCGCAACCCTCGGTGTCGCGCCCATACCGGGGACCGGCAACGGGATCGCTACCCTTGGTGTTGGGCCCGCACCACGCTCAGCCAGTGAGCGGGAACCGGTCTCCACATGGGATCCGAACCCTCGGCGGAGCGCCACTGGGCCGGCCCTGCCTATGGTTGTTTTTGATGGTGTTTTTATTTTTCATTCCACACCTTCTACCAGTTTTTATATTGGGCTCTTGTTTATTTCTTGCCAATACATTGCTACAACATTTTATCCCTGTATTTAATCTGCAACCCCTCTATGTTCATCTTCCACATTTTAACTAGAGTGACTTTTGTAAAA
>NW_007843224.1:0-700 GCF_000696425.1 Galeopterus variegatus
GTCTAGTGCCAAATTTGCCCAACCAGAATTTAACCCCTACAGGCCTTAATTTTGTCATCTGTAAAGTAAATGAGTGTTGAGTTAGATACTGTCCAATATGACATGATTTTATAAAATTTAATTTATCCCTGGAACATAAATCCTTTAAAACATAGTGGGAATAAACCTGACCATTAAACTAAGCAAGAGGTGAAGAGAAGTTGCCAAATGTACGGTTACTATATTTTTCTTGACAAATGTTTCCCAATCTATCCAAATTAAAATTATGATATATCAAGGCACAATAGGAAGACTGGTGGGCAAGGCCTTTGCCACTGACTGGCTGTGTGACATTAGTAAGTTACTTACCTGGCCTGAGTCCCAAATCTAGAGGGGTTAGACTTAATGCCCAAGGTCTCTTCTTGCTCTAAAGCATTATGATATAGGATGTGCTTCCTTATTGCTCTATCATCTTCAATTGATTCTCAACAAAGACTTAATGTTTAAAATAACTCTTCCCTCCGCAGTAATTTAAAGAGGTAAACAAAGTCCAAGTTGATAAAACCAAAGCATAAGAATATCAAAAAGCACAAATTTTAGTTTATTATATTTTCCTTTACCAGGGAAGTGCATCCTCAATGAAGACCTAAATAACTGATCAGAAAACTCTAAATTAGCAGCTTGTTTTTCTTGTGTACCAGCCAAAGCAATTGCAAATTTT
>NW_007843225.1:0-700 GCF_000696425.1 Galeopterus variegatus
TGAGTCAATTAGGTGTAGGTTCAAATCTCACTTCCACAACTAATTGTCTTGGGGACCTTGGGCAAGTTACCTACTTCCCTTATCTGAACTATTGGGGTGTGAATTAAACTTACCTTAAAGGGTTGTTTTGTGGATTAAATGGAGTGAAATAAGTAAATGAAATCCATTTTATTAATGGCCATTTGGTCTGAAGATTACTCATATCTATTAAGCTGAGCATCATTCTGTTAAAGGTCACTTATCATCATGTGTGGCAGACTGTATTTTCTAAATATCACTACAACAATATCTCCTAACCCACCTGCTCTTCTGCAATGTAACCTCGCTACTTTTTTACTAACAGGGGAATCCAATCCCCCTCCCTTTGAATCTTTTTCACTCTTAGTGACTCTGGGTCATGCAATCTATTGTCCCTTCATCCCAGCTGACATGGTGGGAGCTGAGATAGAAGTTGAGCAGGACAACAAAACAGAGAGACCCTGAAACCTTGGTGATTTTGTGTGTTGTCTTAGCAGCTGTGGACTACATACCCAAACTTTTATATGACAGAGGAATAAACTTCTATCTTATTTAAGCCACAGTTATTTTGGACTTTCCCGTCACAGCAACCCAACCAATATCCTAACGAACACAATTAGAGATACTATGATAAATCTAAAGTTCCTGGCATAAAGCAGGTGCTCTGTAAGTAGTTAGCATA
>NW_007843226.1:0-700 GCF_000696425.1 Galeopterus variegatus
AGAGAAAGGAACCTGAAGGGTGGCTTCTAAAAGTCACGTTCTCAGTTCCAGGGACCTAACTTCTTCCCTTTTTATTTTTATTTTATTTGTTTTTAGGGAGGGGGATGGTGACTCTCCTCTCTTCTTGTAACTACTTCCTGCTGTACAAGGGTGTCATGATCATGGGTGGGGGTAGGAAGAAGTGAGTGGGGTCCTTTTTTTGTCTTGAGGCACTGACAGTCCCGTGGAAGAAGAAGCATCTCAGGCACCGTGTGGTTGGTGAATGCCAGTCATCAGTCCTGGATAAAGTTTGAAAGAAGCATAAGTAAACATGGGCCAAAAGCCAAAATAACACAAAGGTCAAGTAAGGGGGTAAGAAATGGAAAAATCCTTTGCATGAAAAAAGAAGCAAAGGCGATGTGTCCAGGAGGCGTGCAGTCCTATGCGTCAGTAGTGCCACCCAATCCGAAACCAAACTGGATTCACTGGGATAGAAACAGCTTCCTCCTGGGTGGAGCACAAGTCCCTCCCTGCGCTTCTGCGAGGCGGTCGCGTGCTGTGCGGTTTTCATCATCGAGTGGAAACCACCGTAGCTGATCTGAATCCAAATTGCTGAAGTCTCCGTGGAAGTAGAACCCAGTGACTGTCGCCCCAAGTCCATCTACTGAGGTGGGAGGTGTTGAAGAGGCAGGAGAGGGTGAGGTGTGGGTATGAGGGAAGG
>NW_007843227.1:0-700 GCF_000696425.1 Galeopterus variegatus
AAACCATGAGTTTCCTTTGAAAATGTACAAAATTTTTCCACCAATAGAGGAAATAGTATTTAAAAAAAAAAAAAGTAAAATTCTATTAAAAATGCATTAAAAAATTTCTTGTTTTGTACACCTGAACTTGTGGCTTTTAAAATTTAACTAACTACATTTAAAGACATTGTTTTTCAAATTTCTTCTGAAAACAATTTTAAACTAAAAGTTTTGACTCATTCTAAAAGATGTCATTTTAAAAAAATTATGAAACTTTTAAAACTAAACTAGAGAATTTCTTAATTGAAATTAGTTTTAAATCAAGTACTGATTTGCAGATTTTTTTTCCCAACTTCTCTGTAACTTATTTGTAAATTAATATTAAAGAGTCAACCATATGCCCAAAGAATTGTTTGTAATTTAGGAGTAATATAGATGTAATCATTATTTTCAGTTTGGACTAGTTTTACAATTCTAGGACATTAATTTTCTAGATTTTATTTGTATGTTTACAAAGGTCAAAAATTAAACCCACAATGTCAATAAACTCAATATACTTGAGTTCCCTTTTAAGGAGATCTGTAGGTGTATGTGCATATGTCTATGTGTTTGTTTCTCTCTGTGTAAGTGTGTTGAGCAAACCCCAAATAGAATAAACCCAAAGAAATCCATGACAAGACACACAATGAAACTTTGGAAACTAAAGCCAAAAAAAAAAAAA
>NW_007843228.1:0-700 GCF_000696425.1 Galeopterus variegatus
TAAACTAGGCCCACTGGTGCCACTGTCTCCTCATAAACCCATCAATCATGGCATACAGCCATCAGCAACAAGAGGCAGATGGACAAACAAACATTCATGCTGTGGTCCTGACATAAAGGGATCTGCCCCCTCTGGATAGGCAATTGTGCTGGTATGCACAAGGTCATGTAAATCACAAGACAGTGCCCTGGGCCACCACATGGATTCTTTCTCTAAATAAACACTGTTCTTTAGTCTGCACATCCCTCACATTTGCAGACACCACAGACACATGCACATGTCCACCACCACGTCGCTGTACCACACCATGAGCCTCTCTCAGGCCTCCCCACAAGTTAAAAGTATTTTAATCCCCTCCTTTGCATTCCCCTAGTGAGGGTGAGATTCCTGCCCTAGGGTTATAGTGATGGCCAAATACATGAAACCTAACACTAGAGAGATGTCATCAACATGAGTATATTAATCAAATATCACAGCCTGGGAGAGGAGGACACCACTTACCACAGAGTGCCACAGGGGGGCTGCACTATGGATAAGAGTGAATAACCAGGGACTGCGGTATGCAGGCTTTGTAGGGTCGAGAGAGTGTGATGGCACCTGATTCCCTTGGGAGGATGTATGACTAACTCTGAAGATTGGGATGAAAATGAAACCCACTAAAAAAGAATAATAATCAAGAACTCTGCCTGGTCCCCTTGAT
>NW_007843229.1:0-700 GCF_000696425.1 Galeopterus variegatus
TGTTCAGGTATAAACGACAGCGGGGTTTAGTGCAGGAAATGGGGACACAGGGAAGGGAGTACCTAAAATCCAAAGGGGGAAAATGAGATTAATAATGACAAGAGCTCACTGCCACCCCAAAGCTGGAAGCATACAGAAGGTGGGTACAGGAACCTGGGGAGGTGGAGTCATGGTGGTCCCGCCCGACAGCTGTGGATGGAGCCTTGAAGGAAATGTCACAGCTGCAGCCAGAGATGCTGCTGCAGGCGAGGTGGAGACAGAGCAATATTCTGGCTTCTCCAAGTTTCCTGCCTTCAGTTTACACTGATTCCTCGCACTGACTGAACACAGCCAAAGCCTGGAAAATGCACTGTGCAGGCAGGCCCTCCCAGGACAGAGCAGCTGGGAAGACGAGGCAGTCTCTGAGGTCCCAGAGGCCCAGAGCAGGCACAGCAGCTCAGGACCTGCACCATTGACTAAGCTCCATCTGACCAAGGACTAGGTGTGCAAAGAACAAGGGTTTGAGCGTTATTTTTATGAGACTGACACCCTGCCAGTTGCACTAAGAGGGCCGTTCAACTTGAGCACTGTTTTTAAGGGAGCCGCTGCTGTAACAAGTGTGAAGACATTCACTTCTGCCCAGGCAACACAGAAGCAACGGCAGTGTCTTGCAGTCCCTCGTTTCTTGCATGAACAAATGGGTGTCTGGCTCAGAGAGTCA
>NW_007843230.1:0-700 GCF_000696425.1 Galeopterus variegatus
TGTTCAGGTATAAACGACAGCGGGGTTTAGTGCAGGAAATGGGGACACAGGGAAGGGAGTATCTAAAATCCAAAGGGGGAAAATGAGATTAACAATGACAAGAGCTCACTGCCACCCCAAAGTTGGAAGCATACAGAAGGTGGGTACAGGAACCTGGGGAGGTGGAGTCATGGTGGTCCCGCCGGACAGCTGTGGATGGAGCCTTGAAGGAAATGTCACAGCTGCAGCCAGAGATGCTGCTGCAGGCGAGGTGGAGACAGAGCAATACTCTGGCTTCTCCAAGTTTCCTGCCTTCAGTTTACACTGATTCCTCGCACTGACTGAACACAGCCAAAGCCTGGAAAATGCACTGTGCAGGCAGGCCCTCCCAGGACAGAGCAGCTGGGAAGACGAGGCAGTCTCTGAGGTCCCAGAGGCCCAGAGCAGGCACAGCAGCTCAGGACCTGCACCATTGGCTAAGCTCCATCTGACCAAGGGCTAGGTGTGCAAAGAACAAGGGTTTGAGCGTTGTTTTTATGAGACTGACACCCTGCCAGTCGCACTAAGAGGGCCGTTCAACTTGAGCACTGTTTTTAAGGGATCCGCTGCTGTAACAAGTGTGAAGACATTCACTTCTGCCCAGGCAACACAGAAGCAACCGCAGTGTCTTGCAGTCCCTCGTTTCTTGCATGAACAAATGGGTGTCTGGCTCAGAGAGTCA
>NW_007843231.1:0-700 GCF_000696425.1 Galeopterus variegatus
GAGGTTACCGCCGGCTGGTCCGGGGTCCCTTCCCACCCTGTGTTGTTGGTCCCCAGTGGCAAGGAACCAACATTTAAGAGGAATGCTAAAACAAAAATCCTTAGAAAATACAGTGTAATCAGGATAAAGATATAGAAGGGGTAGAACAGGATAATGTTTAAGTTCTCAGTTTCAAATGTTCAAATGATACATTTTTAAAAGAGCAAGATTCAAATAGAGGCATTATTAGGTAAATTACCTAATTCTCTCCTTCCCCAGACCTTGGACCCTGAATGGAGAAAAACACCTAAGCATACTGACTACTCTTATTTTAAATTACTGACCACTGAGTGGCAGCAGTGGTGGCACCACGTGGCTAGACGCAGCACCTCCCCCCTCCCTGGATGCAGAGGCGTGAGCACCAGCCCATTCCACCCTGTGCCCCCGAATCTGTGCAGAGGTGAGCCCAGCAGTGGCAGCAGTAGCAGCACCATATGGCTAGATGCAGCCCCACCCACTCTCCCCTCCTTGGTCCCAGGGGTAAGCACCAGTTCATGGTGTCTGTCCCACTGAGTTGAGCCCAGCAGAACCATGTGGCACCAGGAGCTCATACTGTGACCACGTATTCTGGAACAGGAACCAAGGTGGTTAAACATAACCACCACCACACCTACTGTCAAACAAAGACAATACAACACCACGGTAGCTACCAGGGTCACTC
>NW_007843232.1:0-700 GCF_000696425.1 Galeopterus variegatus
TGCTTCCCTTTGTTGTAAAACTCTGAGGTTAGTCTACAGTCTCCAATTCCTTTGCTCCTCTCTCAAACTTATGCAAAACAGGCTTTAAACTTCACCACTCTTCCAAAAATGCTCTTATAAGAGTCAGCAATGCAATTCACATTGCTAATTCCAATGTACAATTCTTAGACTCCATTTTGGTCTATCACAGCATTTGACAAAACCAATCATTTCCTCCTACCTCCATTGGCTTCAGTACACCACACTCCCTTGAATTTCTCCTTAAATCTTCACTCCTCAGTCTCTTTTACTGGTTTGTCCTCTTCCCCCCCATCCTCTTAATATTGAAACACCTCAGGACTTTGTTCTTTCTATTCTGTGTCTACACACTTTCCTTTGGTAATCTCCTAGAGTTTCATGACTTGAGATGCTATCAGTTTGCCAAAAACTCCCATGTTTTTATCTGCAGTTTATAGCTACAGATCTAGCTCCCAAACTTCCAACTCATATAACCAAATGCCCACTCACATCTGCACTGGAATATCCAGTAGATATTTCAAATTGAAGAGGTTCAGAAAATGCCACCTTAATGTATGCCACTTTGGCCTACTGATAATTTTGAGCTGAAGGCACTTGAGAAAGACCGGCTTCAGGAAGGGCTCTCTGATCTTCTCCTTTCTACTAAAAGCAGGTCATGAAATTTCCCATGAGAAAGGTGATC
>NW_007843233.1:0-700 GCF_000696425.1 Galeopterus variegatus
GGCATTCAGTGGTACACAAGATGGGGAGGGCTGGGAAATGGGAGAGGCTATGGCTTGGTGATTTCTCTTCTGTGGGGAAGCCCACCTAAGACCTAGAAAATAGTACTGCCCAGCTCACTCTGCCCCTCAACAAATTTTTGGCACTGGCTGCTTTTCCATCCTTTTCATGGGGTTAGGGGAAACATTTCATCAGACTGGGATTTTTTTGTTCGTTTCCCTCTTTTTATCTTTTTGTTGTTTTGTTTTCCTTGCCTTTTTTTAATTTCCTTTTTTCCTTCTTTTTTTTTTTTTTAATTTGAATTATATTTATCCCAGATTACATGCAAAGGAATCTGGGTGACATGCTAAGAAAAGTGTTTTCCAGCAATTCTTAGGAGCCACCTGTCTCAAGGGCCAGCCCCAGACTCTTGCTGATGTTGGCCTCTACAGAATGGCTTCCCGTAGAGGTTGACAAAGACATCTCAGTCTCCTCCAAACTTGCTGTGAACTGAGAGAAGCTTCTAACATGGAACTCCTTGTGTGTCCTAGGAACTAAAAGTGTAACTCAGAATCAAACAAAGAAACTGTAAAAGCAAACAACATGCATGCTTATAAAAATCACTGTTTAAAAATTGCAAATATAGTTGTAACACCAAGCTCAAGGGTTCAGATCCCTTTTCTGGCCAGTTGCCACAAATACATACATAAGTAAATATTACAA
>NW_007843234.1:0-700 GCF_000696425.1 Galeopterus variegatus
TCTTTAGATAAGTACTTTTGAATACTAATCCTCTATGTTACTTTCTCCAGGAAAGAAAAGATAGAACATTATCGACACTTTACAAATTGCCCATAAGCATTTTTCTTGTCACTGTGCCTGCCCCATGCCCCTAGAAGTAAAATATATTATGGAGGTTGTGTTATTCAGGACATTGTTTTTTTTCAGTTGCAACCCATAAGCAAAGGTTCTGAGACTATAAATTTTAATGGGGCCTCTGTTTGAAATTTGTATAAGTTGAATCTCTGAATATACAGTCAATTTTATCACACAAGCACTTTATTTGCTCCCCGATTGTGATGGGTCTATTCACTGTATTGATAATGTACTTAGGTGTACAGATTTCCTTATTTTTCTTGATGCACAATTTTTCAAATGCTTCCTTTACATAGTGAAGTGCTATTAATATGCTGCTTAGTAAATATTTCTTTTCTCCAAAATAATAGTCTCATATTTTATGTGCTATCTTGTCCCAAATGCCATACATTCTTCTGTCTTTCATGCTGTATTCTATTATCTTTTGTTTTGTATCCTAGATTTTACTTTGTCTTTTTACATTATTTTCTACATTCATTTCTAAGATCAACCTGGAATGGGGTTTTGCTGTAAAAGGAAAATAGCCTTATTTTGTATTTTAACTTAAGAAAGTATATCTGTCCCAACAATATTTATTGAAAAGTTA
>NW_007843235.1:0-700 GCF_000696425.1 Galeopterus variegatus
TCATAGTGGGTTCTTTTCTGATGGCTGAGTAGTATTTCATTGGATGTACCATAGCTGGTTTATTCATTCACCAGCTGAAGGACAATTGTGTTGTTTCCAGTTTTTGGTGTTTATGAACAGTACCACCCCAAAATTTGTGTACATGTTTTTGTGTGAATTTTTCATTCCTTTAGAGTCAACACCCCGGAGTGAATTTGCTGAGTCATATGGTAAACGTATATTTAACTTTATTAAAACTGCCAAACTTTTCTAGAATGACTGATCCATTTTGAGTTAACTTTTAAGTATGAGGCTTAAGTCAGGGTTTTTAATTGTTTTTTTTTTGTTGTTTTTTGTTTGTTTTTTGGGGGGTATGGATGTCTAGTTGTTCCTACACCATTTGTTGAAAAGACCACCCTTTTTTCATTGAATTGCTTTACTCTATTGTTAAAATCATTCGGTCATAACTATATTGGTGTCTTTCTGGACAATTTATTCTGTTCCGTTGACGTATTCATCTATCACTTCACCTATACCATGCTGTCTTCTTTACTATAGCTCCATCGTAAGTCTGAAAATTAGATAGGGTGATTGCTTCATCTTTTTTTCATAATTATTTTAGGTATTCTAATTACTCTACCTTTCCATATACATTTAAGAAACAACTTGTCTGTATTTTGACAAATTCTTTTGGGATTTTGATCAGAATTGTGTTAAATCT
>NW_007843236.1:0-700 GCF_000696425.1 Galeopterus variegatus
CACTAAGTGCACCAGTGTGGCAAACTGAGCAAGATGTGCTCTTGCTTTGGTTGACCCCTACCGAATGCATTATGGCAATGAATACTCCTCCAGACATGGAACCAAGAGACTGCCAGTTGCAGTGGAAACTGGCATGGGATACCCCACCAGGCTGGATGGGGTACTTCATCCTGCAGTGGGTAGAGGACCACACCATCCCAACTTGGATTCCCATCATACTGCTAGACATGGGGTCTGAAATAACAAGATACCAATGGAGGGGCACTCACACCTTGCATAGGGGAGAAGTCATGGGCTCTTGAGCTGGCATATAACCCCCAGTGCCCACTGCCATGAGAAGGTAGCAGATAGAATTGAGGTTGCTGTGATCAGCTTGGTTGCCATAACAAAATACCAAAGACTGGGGGGTGGGGGTGGGGGGCTTAAACAACAGAAATTTACTACTTCTCCCTTCTGTCATGCTTTTCTACAGCCCTTCATACTATTCACAATCAAAGCTTCATTTCTTTACTTGTTTTTCATATATTTGAAGAGTCTACTAAGTACCTGAATTTTTTTCACCACTAGAGATATAATGATGATTATTATAACATAAAGCATTCATATTTTTGAAATTATTCTCTAAATGGAAAGATAGACAGGTAAATTGGCAATCATATCATGTACATGTAGCCTGACCTTGAGAGATCAGGAAACCTTT
>NW_007843237.1:0-700 GCF_000696425.1 Galeopterus variegatus
TACGTATCAGGCACTCTTCTGATGTCTTTACATGCATGAATTTATTTGGTTCCCGTAACAATGTCATGAGGTATAGGGCTATTATCATCATCCCGCAGTTTACAGATGGAAAACACAGAGAAATTGAGTGCCATGCCACAAAGGTAGTTAGTGTTGGAATTGGGATTTGAATTCAGGCAGTCTGGTTCCAGAATCTGTGTGGCTAATCACTCTGCTAAATCTCCTTTCTCAGATCTTCTCATATTAATATACAAGAGCTTCTTTATTCCTTTTTACCTCTGAATATTATTTTATGCCCCTATCATAATTTATTTAGATTTTTTCATGTGTTTGTTTCTACTAGTTTGCTTGTACAGTATCATTTTGCATATTTAATAGGGTATCTGCAGGATAAATTTTTTTGAAGTGGGATTTCAGACCAACTCTTTTTCCTTTTTCTTCAAGGGACCAACTCTTTTTCCTTTTTCATTAAGTTGAGTTATTGAATAAAGTGTACGAATCTTAAGTGTATGATTTGATGATATTTTTGTACATGAAAGACACACATAACTATCTTCAAGATCAAGATTTGTACTTGAGTACTTGGTGGCTCTTGTGTTCCTTTCTAGTCAGTTTCTGCAACCATGTCATGAGATATCTATCTTTCTGATGTCCCTCACTGTAGAAAAGTTCTTCCTGTTCTTAAACTTCATGTGATTGG
>NW_007843238.1:0-700 GCF_000696425.1 Galeopterus variegatus
ATTACAACAAAAAGTGGTTTATTTCTCCCCTTCCTGCTGTTTTTCAGGTCGTCCCCTCCCTTGCCATACCTTCTCCCACAATCTAGTTAAATCCAACTCACCCCTAAAAACTTAATTTCGAGATATCAACCCCTCTGAGCAGCCTTCCCTGATCCCCCTCTCCCTTTCATTTCCTACCAGGAAATCCTCCATCATTCAGTGTAACATCATGTGTTCCAAATGTCTGTGGAGGTGTCTATTCCCCCATCAGTATGAAGATTCTTTTGTCTTGTTTGGCATGGATGAACGAGATGAATGAACGCATGTGTGAATGAGTGAGTGAAAAACTAATGGGTGTTGACTGTGCTGCTTCTGTGCTAGAGCCTTTGAGGTGGACAGACTCCCCCCGCCTGTTACTGCTGTGCGGGGCCCACCCAGCACTGTCTGTACTGCATTGTGCTTCCAGTGCACGGAAGCCGCTTCATCGTTTTTCTTGTTTTCGTCACAGCCCCTGCTAGGCTGTTGATGGAAGTGTTTACCATCCAGAAGTCATGCGACCCTAGTTATTTACACCTTCTAAGCTTCAGGCTGCCATATGTAAGATGGACTCGATTTTAGTGTCTGCTGAACAGAATTGCTGTGAAAATTGAATGAGGTAAACAAGGCATGTGGTCAGAACCCAGTAACTAAGCTGGAAAATGACGGAGAGATACAGGTACAG
>NW_007843239.1:0-700 GCF_000696425.1 Galeopterus variegatus
AGTATTTCCCCTTGGTGGTACACCAGACAATTCTGACCCACTTCCCCAATTCTACATGCTTTCTCTTCCCACAGTCTTCCCCATTTCAGTCTGTTCCTTGCTTCCTGTTGTTCAGGATAGAATACTTGGAGACATCTTTTATTTTATTTCTCTGTTATAGTTTTAATAAGCTTACTGGTCACAAGAAGTAAGTAATGTGACCTTTCCATTATACTTTTTCTTTTCTGTAGAAGATAATTTCCATAAAATAAAAATGAAAATAATCAGGATAAATAGGTGTTCATTTTAGATACTTCTTCATTTTTCATCATTATGGTACAAGTAAGGGATTACATGAAGATTAGTCTTTTATTTTAATTTAAAGGGATTTTACTGGTAAATTGGATTTTGTTATGCTTCATAAGGATATATTTCATAGCAAACTGAATTGCCTATCTTTACAAATTGATGTGAATCAGGAAAGAAACTTCATTTCGTGCAAACTTTTTAATACACAGAAATGTAAAATTTACTCTTGCAATCATCTGCACCTCTACTGTATTAAGAATTCTATTTATCTAAGCAAATGGAATAGTTTGCATTTAGGCATGCCCCTCTGTGCTTCTCTACAGTATTACATGTTAATATATTTCATTTATTCAACATTTTCAGATATTTTAAGCATAATCACATTCATTTATGCTAGGGCTTAGGCATCGTT
>NW_007843240.1:0-700 GCF_000696425.1 Galeopterus variegatus
GCCCCACCTGCTGCAAGGTCTGGGATGCAGCTTTGCCAGGCACAGCCATGTCCCCAGACCTTGGCTCTTCTGGCCGTGAGGCCTGGGCTCTGGCCACCTAACTAAGCAGGGGGGCCTGCCCAGCCAGCCTTGGGCCCACCTCATCCTCCACCCACTGCATTCTCGCTGGGGGCAAGTCAAGCCCTCAGATGGGAATGTGCTTTTGTCATGAGACGTGTGTACCATGGCCGGTGGGGGCAAGCTGGGCCACCACACAGGGGGCTTCGTGTCGGAGGTGGGGAAAGTGCACCCAGCCTGCACTGAGCAGATGCGGGAGGAGACCTGGCCTGGGGAGGGGCAGAGGGGGGCAACGTGACCTGCATCTGTTGAGACACCTGGATCCTTGTGCACGAGGCCAGGCCAGGCACCCATGGGAGGGACTGTGGGTCTGAGGTCAGGATAGACGGAGAGTGTGGCTGTGCTTCTGAGAAAGGCAGTCACCCGAGGCCCTCCAGAGGAAAGGTTAAGGCGCAGGCCAGTCCCCACAGTCTCTGAATGTCAGCAGGACACAGCTGGGAAGGTCAGCAGGAAGGTGAGCTGCCCGTGGTGCCAGGTGAGCCATGCGGCCTGGGGAGTGGACTGTCCCTCACCGAGCACCCTAGCACTGCCCAAGCCATCAGGACACTGGGCCCACCACCCACTTGCCCACAAAGCACAGCTG
>NW_007843241.1:0-700 GCF_000696425.1 Galeopterus variegatus
TAAAATAAATGATCCATCAGTTCCAGCAGCTGTTACCAAGAGCCAGACACCATGGAGGGAGCCTGGCAGCCACCAAGGGTCCCCACAGTGTGTGTCCCACAAAGCAGCAGAACGATAAACTAAAATGGTGATAAATGTCTGATTTCCTTAGGACATTTTTTATGTTAAAAATAAAGGACTAAATGGTAGGTACTGTTTCATCACTGGGTATTTATTTCCTAAAAAAAAAGAATTTACTTCTTTACATTGTTGAGTTCCCACATTTACCTTAAATTATTATTATTATTTTTTTTTTGTCTTTTTCCGTGTCCAGCAACGGATGGCAACCCTCAGTGTCGCCCCCGTACCGGACCGGGACCGGCAACGGGATCGCAACCCTTGGTGTTGCCCCCGCGCCTCGCTCAGCCAGTGAGCGGGAACCGGTCTGTATGTGGGATCCGAACCCTCGGCGGGAGCGCCTCCGCGCTTCCCAAGTGGCGCACTAGCACAGTGCGCCACCGGGCCGGCCCTTAAATTATTTTTTGCTAGTCCAAATAAATAGACACTTCAGCATACTGAAATGATACCTTTTAACTTGTCTGTGAACTGCTTAGTAAAATCACGTTGTAGTCTTAACAGAAATACATTCATTTAAAAAAATATCATTAAAAGACCAAAAAGGACAGATAATTTCATCAAAATCAAAACTGAGGCTTCTACT
>NW_007843242.1:0-700 GCF_000696425.1 Galeopterus variegatus
TTTTTTTCATCTAAAACAATTCCTGAGTATTGTTGTGTTTTTCATTTTCTGAAAACCTTTTTAGTAAGTTGGCTTAGTCTTTGAAGCAATACATTAACATATGAAATTGCCTATATTCTTGAAGTACACTATAGTTCCGATCATCAAACTGTCCTATGATAACTACCCATGAATCACATAGCTGGCAAATTTCACAAAGTCTCCTCTCCTTATCCAACTCTGTAGTCTCAAAGTAGTATTTCCCAGTGCATGCCCTTCAAGACGTAAGTTCCATGGGCTGCTGATAGATATTACATGAAAAAGAGAGAGAGAGAGGAGAGAGAGAGAGGGTATCTGTGTTCAGGGAAGATGGGAAATTAGTTACACAGGTTTTGTTACCACAGATGAATTGATGTGTTCCTACTGATACAGGAGGTGTCAGTTTCCCTGGATTCAGCTTTCAGGACATGCCTCTGGATTTCCAACCCTCTCTGCTCTCTCAGGCCCCTCCTCTGAGCTCTCCCTGGAGGAAGGATACTGTTGCCAGTTAGACCTATTTTCAAAACTAACATGGGAAAATGGGACCACAAAGGGATGGTTTATGCAAATCTAGTGGCTGGGCATGTTCACTAGAGAGCACAGAACATTCTTTGGAGCCTCTGGTGCATGTGATAGGGTCTGACCAATGAACATGCTCCAGGAAGAGACCAACTGAGCATGT
>NW_007843243.1:0-700 GCF_000696425.1 Galeopterus variegatus
CCAAACATTAAAAGCATAGCATTTATTAAGCCAGTGTGGCCAGTTAGCTCACTTGGGGGGGTGGGGGGCTGTTGATAACACCAAGGTCAAGGGTTCAGA
Source organism: Galeopterus variegatus (assembly GCF_000696425.1). Taxonomy (NCBI): domain Eukaryota; kingdom Metazoa; phylum Chordata; class Mammalia; order Dermoptera; family Cynocephalidae; genus Galeopterus; species Galeopterus variegatus. Next base: position 100 of record NW_007843243.1, read on the forward strand.
TCCCACATACTGGCAAAGAGCCAAAAAAAAAAAAGATTTATTGAGCCAATATGACAATTGCAACGAGGGAAATGCATAGTCAGGTCACCCTGAGAAATGTGTTTCGAAGAGAACCAGCAGAACTTAGCATTTATAACCACAAGAAGGAGGAAGGGTCAAAGGACAGTGAGAGACGATAGTCCCACCTAATCTCTTCATCGACCTTTCTATTTGTTGTACTTTCCATATAGATTTGGGATTGTTACTAGGTTACAACCTACATGCAGGGATCCAGGATGAAGGTCATGAGGATTATTCTAGGTTATTGTACGGCTTCCTGGTGCCATTATAGCTGCTTCTAAGTAAAACGGTCTTATGATAATGTTCTCCAGGACAGGTGGACATGACTGCTGACTTATCCCAGATCCCCCAAGGCACTATAACTTAGCTGACCTGGTCAAAGCAGATTTTTTAGTTGTCATATGTAAAAATTTTTAAAAAAGATGAAACATGTATGTCTTTTCTCCTGTTAATCTGTCTTCTGTCACTTTAACTTGCAGTCCCCAGTCACCGAATCTAAGAATGTACAGGATATTTTCCCCCTCCCCTACAAAGCCCGTGA
>NW_007843244.1:0-700 GCF_000696425.1 Galeopterus variegatus
CATATGTTCTCACTTATTGGTGGGAGCTAAAAATAAATAAATAAATACACACACACACACAAATAAAAAAAAGGGGGTAAGAAGACTTAACAACTACAATTCCTTGAAGTTGATACAACAATCAAACAGAAAGGACACTGTTGGGTGGGAAGGGGGAGAGGGAGGAGGGAGGGGGTTTTCGGTAATGGGCCACAATAATCAACCTCATTGTATATCGACCAAATAAAATTAAGAAAAATAAAATGGGCAAAGGAGCTGAGTAGGCATTTCTCAAAGAAATATACTTAACATCACTAAACTGTACACTTAAAAATGGTTAATATAATAAATTTATGTTATGTGTATTTTATCACAATAAAAAATTTATTAAAATAAAAGATATATGAACAATCAAAAGTTCAAAAATAGGGGAAAAGGGCTGGCCCGGTGGCGCACTGCTACAGTGCGCCGCTTGGGAGCGCGGTGGCGCTCCCGCCGAGGGTTCGGATCCCACATACAGACCGGCTCCCGCTCACTGGCTGAGCGAGGTGTGGGAGCAACACCGAGGGTTGCGATCCTGTGGCCGGTCCAGGTCCGGTATGGGCGCGACACTGAGGGTTGCGATCCGTTGCTGGACACGAAAAAAAGAGAAAAAGGAAAAAAAAAAAAATAGGGGAAAAGAGTAACATGTTTTGCTATACTCATATTCATACAATGGAAA
>NW_007843245.1:0-700 GCF_000696425.1 Galeopterus variegatus
GGCAGGGATTTTCACTCAGATCTTGGACCTCTGATTCAAGTCCTGTAAGGTGTGTGTGTTCGAGGTTGCTATCGGGGCGTTTTCACACTCTGTGTACACTAGATGGGGCTATTGAGCCTTGCAAAGGGTTCCCACAGGGTGTGTAATTGTTCTTTCTTTCTGTATTTATTTCTGAGACTCCGCCTCCTTTTGCCGGGCCCCTCCCCACTCTGTGTACTCAGGACAGGGCTGAGGCGTGTCTTTTACAAACCTTGTCTTTCAGTTGAGTCATCAAAGTTGTGCCCTGCCCCGCCCTGCCCAGCAGGTGTCCAGTCTCTCCCAGTGCCGGGAGTGAACTCCTCGGGGGAGGGTCCCTCAGCACACAGTTCCTGTTTGACTCCCCCCAGCATGGGTCGGCCCTCAGGGAGAGCCCACCAGCAGCTCCAATGTAGCTTGAGAGCTCCCCAGGCTCCCCTCTCCCCACCAGAAATCAGTTCGGGGTTCTTCCAAACTGAGGCCCCCAGAGATGGAATCTGCCTCCCGGAAACAGGGAGTTTACCTGGGTCCGACGCCCAGGGTGTGGTGGAGAGACGATCCGGGTCGGCTCCTCTTCCCTGCCCTCCCGATGCTGGCCGGGGGCTCCCCACGCCACCAGCCCCATCTGAGATCCACAGGGAGAGTGGGATTGTAGGCCAGTCCACAGGCCCCGGGGTGCCCCGCG
>NW_007843246.1:0-700 GCF_000696425.1 Galeopterus variegatus
TTTTTCAGTACAGAGTATGTAGCCCCCGTGTCCACCAGAAATGATACTGGTTTTCCTTATAATAGGCACATTGGTCTTTATCCAACGGTGGGCGTTTTTTTCGCCCCCGTGTTGACTGCTCCTTTAGGGGCCGGAGGTTTCTTGGGTTGGCCTTGTGTGGCCAGCAGAACCTTAGTTAGTCGTTTAAGCTGCTTATCTTCAGGTGGGTCGCGATTTGCGAAAACCTTTTGGGCTATTTCTACCAACTCTGAAAGAACCTTGCCCTCAAATCCCTCTAATCTCTGCAACTTCCATTTTGTATCGGGTGCAGACTGAGCTACAAAGGCCAAATTAACTGCCCTTCGATTTTCCGGTGCTTCTGGGTCTATGGGTGTATAGCTCCGGTTCGCCTCTAGGAGGCGCTCTACGAATGCACCTGGAGGTTGGGCGGGCTGCTGGGTTACTTCACTAACCTTAGATAGGTTTGTGGGTTTTCGGGCTGCAGCTCGAACCCCTCGTAACAGGACCTGGCGAAACCGATCGAGAGCCTCCTTACCTCTATTACTATTTGGGTCCCAATCGGGGCGGCGGGTGGGAAAACAGCAGCCAATCACTCAGGGTCATCCGTGGGGAGACCATTGGGGCCCAGGACAGCCCATAGGGCCTCTCGGCGGATTCGTTCACGTTCCTCAGAAGTGAACAGAGTCTGTAACAATTGTTG
>NW_007843247.1:0-700 GCF_000696425.1 Galeopterus variegatus
AGGAGACCCACTACATGGAGATACATCCAGGCGGACTCATGAGAAAACCACAGGCAGGCTCACGCCGACGCACACACACACACGCACACAGGCGGATTCACACGGACACACATGCACCGGCAACCGTCCGTTCACACCCCCGGGCGCTTTGAAGTCCAGATTTCTGCCTAAGAAAGAAGGCGCCTTTGGGCATGCGAGGGCCACTGCGACCCCCAAGCCGCGGAATTTTCCCATACCCCGCGCGTGCGGCTGCGGGGTAGGGAAAACAGCGACACTAGGACAGACCGCCCCGGCCACCTCCCTCCAGCCGATTGTCCGGCCCCATCACCACCACGCCCAACCCCTGGCGCGGCCAGACGTGAGGGGCCGCTTCTCCTGCGCCCCCGCCCTCGAGTTTACAGGCAAAGTTTCTCGTGAACTTTCCTGTCTCCCCGGCCAAGGGCCCATGCGTGCCCCTCACTCTTCCCGCGCACACGAGGGCCGCAGGTCTATCGGTCCGCCCGAGGCTTTGAGGGTCTGGCCGCGCGCGGTCCGCAGCGGGGTACTCACCGCGCCCTCGGGCAACCCGGGCTCCCGCGCCCGCCGACCGCCGCCAGCAGGGAGCGAGGCAGGGAGCGCGAAGCTAGCACCGCTGCGGGATCCCACCACTGAGCCCCGCGCCGCGCCGGCTGGAGCTGCCGCCTCCTCTGCCGCCGCCGCC
>NW_007843248.1:0-700 GCF_000696425.1 Galeopterus variegatus
ACTAGGAGAAAGGAGAGGGAAGGAAAAAGGAAGGATATTAGCACCAAGACCCAAGATGATGGATTCAAATCTATCTTTCTGCCTCCCTAGGCGGCCGCCCCTGGGTCCCCAACCACATAGCCCTTTGACAGTTCCGTGATGCCAGAACTCTTGCACCCCACTTCTGAATCCAAGCAGGATCTCCCTTCCCTATAACCATTCACTTCCCCACCGTGAATGAGGGCCACAGAATTTTATTTCCCTAATATTAACAATGAGTTTTCCCTCAGCAGTAATGGGCTAAAATTCTCATGTTAGAATGATGAAAGGATCTGCAGTATGACCCTTCTGTCCAGGTGCTCCTGCTCCTTCAGAGTAAAGTGCCAAGGTTCTGCCACTCCTCTCTGCACCACACAAATGCTCAGTGATTCATTCACAGCAGACCCATTGCAAAGAGCATTTTGGAACCTTTAGGAGTTTTAAACCTTCCCCATTTTTCTTTTCTGCTCATAAGTTCTGGAGAGCAGTAGGGATAACAGTAAGACATTCATCAACTTGTGGGGTTTACAAGCAGTTGGTGTGACATTCTCAGCCACTACCGCTGAAAGCTGACTTTAATAATGGCCTGTTGATCTCAGCTTTCAGGGATATTGCCTTGATGCATCGTTCCGTTCCTTCTCTAAGCTGAACGTTATAAGGAAGGCTTTCTGAATCACACCAT
>NW_007843249.1:0-700 GCF_000696425.1 Galeopterus variegatus
CAAAGATGAGCCAGTCGTGTTTCCTCTGAGCTGATCAAGGCGGAAGAGCAAACCCTGAAGGCCTACTGTGCGTCTGCGCCTTCGCCCTCCTTAGGACGGCAGGCCCCTCTCTTGCTCTGGGAGGGAATCACTGTGTGGTTTTACAGATGGAGAGCAAGGCCCAGAGGGGCCAGGAGGCGTGCAGGGGCCCAGGCAGAAGTGGCTGGAAGCAGGAGGAGCCTCCCCTGGCATTCCAGAGGGCCTGGCCACAGAGGGTCCGCCGAGGGGAGCGCAGTAGGGGGAGAGGGGACGGCAGCAGCCGTGGCGGTGGGGGCCGCAAGCAATGGCGAGAGTTCCAGGGGACACCTGTCTGACCCGGAGGCAGGATGGGGCAGTGAGAAGGGCATGAGATTTGGAAACAGACCACCCCAGGAACCCTGTGCTGTGGCCGCTTGGTGAGGTCCTGGCGCTCGCCCGTCTAGGCCTTGGGCTCCTCAGCTGCCAAATGGGTGTGTTCCCCGTGACCTTGCAGGCTGTCGGGAGATGAAGCTAGTGCATGTAAGGGATGGGCATTCGTTCCCTTATAAATATTTGTCAATCGCCTGCTATGAGTGCCCACTATGGAACAGACACTGAAGGTCACAAATGGTGCCCTCGTGAGACCTCAGTCCAGCTGGGGAGAAGCACACAGTGGACAGTGATGGCTGTTCCTCGTTCCTGT
>NW_007843250.1:0-700 GCF_000696425.1 Galeopterus variegatus
AAAAAAATGTTTTTTATACATATATATTTTACATATACATGTGAATACACACACACACACAATGGAACATTATTCAGTCTTAAAAATGAAGAAAATCCTGTCATTTGAACAATGTGGATGAACCTGGAAGACATTATGCTAAGTAAAATAAGCCAGACACAGAAAAACAAATACTGTACGATCTCACTTATATGTGAATCTAAAAAAGTAGAACTCTTAGAAGTAGATAATAGAATGACGGTTACCAGGGGCTGGAGGGTGGAGAAAATGGAGATGCTGGTCAAAGGGTACAAAGTTTCAGTTAGGCAGGATAAACAAGTTCTGGAAATCTAATGTAGAGCATGGTGACTATAGTTAATAAGACTCTGTTTTATACTTGAAATTTGCTAAGAGAGTAGATCTTAAATGTTCTCACCACATACACACACACACACATCAACTATGTGAGGTGACAGGTATATTAATTAGTTTGTAGTAATCATTTCACAATGCATACATATATCAAAATATCACATTGCATACCATAATATATACAATTTTTATTTGTCATTTATACCTCGATAAAACCAAGAAAAAAAGAGAATTAATACTCACTGGGAAACCTACGATGATTTCTTAAAGAAAGGGAAGTGAACTGGTCCTTTAAGGATGCATCTTCTATTGACAATTAAAAGTATAGAAAATGCAGATTACACCTGAA
>NW_007843251.1:0-700 GCF_000696425.1 Galeopterus variegatus
AGAGGTCCAGAATCAGAATGTCATCTGGAGTCGCTACCCCAGCTCCCAATGAGCATGTTCTGCAGGGAGACTGAGTGATTTGCTCAAGGACCAAAGCGAGTCGTTTAGTAGAGCCGAGACTCACATCCAGCATGATTCTCATTATACTCTGGCCGGAACCAGCAGTGTCCACATGCATCTGGCAGTCAGGAATGAAAATCCTATACTGAAAGGGAAAGGAATTGGCCTTTGACATTCTAAGTAAGTCTAAGGCAACTGTGGGGAGCCAGCACCCCAGATTCCTGCCTTAACGTGCTCTTCATAACATAGTTTCTTCAAAGATTCAGTCCCCTATCCCCATCCTATTATATTTAATGTTGTGTCTTCATAGAGAAGAGCAGGGCACTAAGAGGTAAGTTTCAAAAACCACCAGTAACTCAGGGAACAGCCAAGAGTGCTGTGATTGATTAGTGATGTCTGCCACAGGCATGGGTGCGGAGGGCAACCCTCACAGCAGGCAGGTGCTATCCTTGCTCTCGCCTTGAGGAAGGCAATCAGGGTAACACTGCTGAAGAAAGGAAACCCGAAGTTTGGTATAAAAGCAACTGCTCTTGCTAGAAAACCTGATCGAAAAGTGATCCCAAAGTTATAAGGTACTGTAACAATACGTAAGAAAAAATGACATATCAATAATAACACCTTTCACTACTGTGCAGCTGAA
>NW_007843252.1:0-700 GCF_000696425.1 Galeopterus variegatus
TTGTAAATTTTTTACTATGAAAAATTACAAATTTATATAAAATAAAAGGAAATGGCTCATTATAATGATGAGTTTTATGTGTCAATTTGGCTAGACTATAACTACAAATTATTCAATCAAACACTAATCTAAGTGTTGCTGTGAAGGTATTTTGTAGATATGGTTAATATCTACAATCATTTGACTTCAAGTAAAGGAGATTATAGTGGATAATTATAGTGGGTGAGCCCCACTATAATAACCAGTTGACCGGTCTTATGAGCATAACTGAGGTTTCCTGAGGAAGAAGAGATTCTGCCTCAAGACAGCAGTATCAGTGCCTGCCCGAGAGTTTCCTATCTGTCTGCCAGTCTTCCCTACAGATTTCGGACGTGCCATCCCATGCAATTGCATAAATCAATTCCTTGAAATAAATCTGTATCTCTATATATGTTCATATCTATATGTCTATATCTATCTATTTCTATTTATCTATATCTATCCATCCATCTATCAATTTATCTGTATCTAACTGCACACATATATACGTATGTATACATATTAATAAAAAGTTTTAAAAACACATCACAATTTTATAACATAGAAATATAACTATAATTCTCTAATGTTATCAAATATCCAGTTACTGATGAGCTATGGTCTTTAAATTGGGATCCTTAAACTCCCAGGGGTGAGAGGAAGTGTCAAGGGGATGGAATTG
>NW_007843253.1:0-700 GCF_000696425.1 Galeopterus variegatus
GGACACCTGAGGCAGAGCCTAAGTGTCTACATTTTTAACAATCTTCCACATGATGCCAATGCTGGTTGAAGGTTTTAAGGTCTTCTGACAATGAGATTCTGTTGGAGTGAAGACTAAAGTCATGTTGGGTCCTAAAACCACATGGGCTCTAAAGGATTTTAAAAGAACAGTTTTTTTCTTGGTATTCATTTATCTGAGTTTCCTCTTTTCCCATGGTTATTTGATATATTGAACCTTGGTTGGTTATGGAGCAAGATGACATTATTCACATGAATGTAAAGTTGTTTTCCAGCCAACCTGAAGCTGCAAACTTGCATGCCCTGGGAAGTCAAAGAAGACATGGATAAAGCTATGCTGATTCCACCCCTCCATCAGGACCAGGAGATAACAGCAAGGACAGGAGCAGAAACCAGATGAAGTCTTGGTGAGACTTTGCACCTGAGACCTTGCACGAAGCCCTTCCAGCTCATGTCCCCTTCCTCCTGCTTTTCACTTCCCACATTCCATTCCCTCGGCCCCCTCTTTAAAAACCCCTCAGTAGGGCTGGCCCGTGGCTCACTCGGGAGAGTGTGGTGCTGGTAACACCAAGGCCCCGGGTTCGGATCCCTATGTAGGGATGGCCGGTTAGCTCGCTGGGTTAGTGTGGTGCTGACAACACCAAGTCAAGGGTTAAGATCCCCTTACCGGTCATCTTTTTTTT
>NW_007843254.1:0-700 GCF_000696425.1 Galeopterus variegatus
GATATACAGAAGTTCTTCAGTAGAATATCCTTAAAATTTGGCATGTACAATATTCCTCATGTTTTGATTTAGATTATTCACTTCCCACACAAACAGTCTCTTCCTGAGTACATTCTATGATTAGGTTCATGACGTTAATTCGTCCCATTTTTGGTGATGCTAATACGGATCTCTTAGTGATGATGGTGACTCTCAGGTACCTTGATCGTACAGTTACTAATTTATTCTCAATGTAATTTCTGGGGCATCCATCAAAATTACTGTATAAATATAAATTTTTCTCTAAAAGCTCTCAGACACTAGTTTTAGCATCCATTGATTATCTTGCCTGATTTCATTATTAGTGGTGATGATGGCCAATTATGATTATCTAAATCTACATTGCTGCTATGCCTGTTAGTTGGCAATTTTAATGTTAAAAATGGCTTCACCTATCAGTCTATCAACAATCTACATCTATTTATCTATCAGCATGGACTCATGAATTTTTTAATTCAGTGAATCTATAATTCACTATTACCATTATTTCTTTATTCTTAATTTTTTTAGCTATGGAACTTTCAGGCTTGCGTCTCTGCCCTTGTTACAGGCCCCGGCCTTTTCAGAGCACTCCTTTACTTCTGAAAGGACCAGATGTTTCAGGCTCACCTTATACATGTCCTATTTAAGCCACAAAACACCCATTTTTCCTAAAAGTCTA
>NW_007843255.1:0-700 GCF_000696425.1 Galeopterus variegatus
AATCAGTTTGTTATCAATCATAGATAACAAGTTTTCAGTTTTGAAAAATACATTTACCTATGGACCCAACACCCAAGTAAAAATATAAGACATTTTTTATCACCCTAGAAAGGCCCTTCATGCCCCTTTAGCCCATTTCCGGTGAAGTCCCCCTGCCCCACCTCCTTCTTTCCAGCAATTACTCTTCTGATTTCTATCATTACAGATTACTTTTGCCTCTTCTTGAACTTTATATAAATGAAATCTGCTTTTTAATGTATGACTTTTTTCACTCAGCATAGCATTTTTGAAATTTACCCATGTTTTTTTTGTGTGTGTCCATAGGGTGTTTATCTATATTGTATTATTATATTATATAAATATGCCACAATTTGCCAATCCATTCTCCTACTGATGGACAGTTAAGTTGCTTAAAAATTTTGATTATTACGAATAAAGGTGCTATGAACATTCTTGGTTTTTGTTTTGTTTTATTTTTTAACCTCACGTGCTTATTTATTTGTGGTGAGAGCACCTAAAAACTACTCTTTTAACAATTTTCAATATACAATATGTTGTTATTAATCTGTCCTCATGTTATGCAATAGATCTTTTGCATTTAACCCCCTAACTGAAATTTTGTATCTATCTTCCTAATCATCACCCCACACCCCCCACCTTCCACCCCTGGTAACCACCATTCTACTCTCTGCTTCTATGA
>NW_007843256.1:0-700 GCF_000696425.1 Galeopterus variegatus
CTGAGGGTTGCGATCTGTTGCCGGACACGAAAAAAGACAAAAAAAAAAAAAAAGAAAAGAACTATAAGCAAAAAGCGCATGATCCTCACACATTTTTCTGTTAAAAATATCACCCTACTCTAAAATGCACTCTTGGAATACATCAGTGATCAGCTTCACCAGGACAGAGGAACAAAAGTGCTTATACGTAAGGAGTATAGTATTCACGCCAATTTTTACAGACTTTGTTCATGTGAGAATCCTGTCTGAAATCACTCTCCTACATTTTGTGTGTGATGCAATTTAATACACAAATAAACTTCCTATGAATTATTAAGGGACGGGCTGGCATCTCCTCCACCTTTGCATTCTCAATGCTCAGCTCATTGTCTAAGACGTTAGCAAACATCTAATAAATGAGTAAAAGAATGAATCACCACTCAAATATCCTGAGGGAAGGTTTGCTCATATGAGGAGATTCCTAATCTGGTTTAGTAAGCATTTGGATCAGAAGCCAGAGACCCTGAGAAACAAGACACCAGACAACCAAATCCACAGAGACTTACCCGGCTCTCTGTTGACCTCCCGGCACCAACCACACTTGGCTCATAACATTGACCTGGGAAATTTTCCACCTGTATCTTCAATTTGGAAAAAAAAAATTGTCTACATTTCTAGACAGAGTCCATCTGATTTTAAATCATAAGAGAATAAGTGAGAA
>NW_007843257.1:0-700 GCF_000696425.1 Galeopterus variegatus
CCGAGTTTTAAAAATAAATCTCTTCCAACTTTCCCTATATCACAAAGTGTAAAAAAAAAAAGAAAAGAAAAAAAGAAAAAGTTGAGCTTTAGCTGTGGTTTTCCTGATTCTCAATATGTTCTAATCAGTTGTTTTCCTTCTCAAGTTCAAACCCCTTTACCTGGCATTCAAAATCCTTTCATTCTTTGTGGTGAAATTACAGATGAGTATATTTTCTTTATAAAATAATTATATGAATTTTCCAGATGTTCTACAATGAGTAATTTTAACCTTTATAATACTCAGTCAAAAGATTTTTGATTATTGATTCAATACTCATATTCATTGTAGGTCTATTCAGATTTTATATTTCTTCGATATTCCATTTTGGCAGAATGTTTGTTTTTAGGAATTTATTTCACTGGGTTATCCAATGTAATGGTGTAAATTGCTTACAGTACTATGTTATGATCCTTTTTATTTTTTTAGAATCAATAATAATGTCCCCACTTGCAATTCTGATTTTACTAATTTGAGTATTCTCTTTTTTCTTAGTCAATCTAGATAAAGTTTTGTCAATTTTGTTGATCTTTTTAAAGAACCAACTTTTGATTTCAGTGATTTTCTCTATTGTTTTCTATTCTCTATTTCATTTATATCTGCTCTAATCTTTATTGTTCTTCTATTTGCTACCTTGGGTTTTTGTTTGCTCTTTTTCTAG
>NW_007843258.1:0-700 GCF_000696425.1 Galeopterus variegatus
TCTGTCAAGACAGTGGAACTAGAGAACAAAGAGGAATGATTGGGAAGTTTCCAAATCTAATGGGGGGAGACCAAATTCCTCACCCTACTTGTAGGTTTGTAAACGTGGGATGGAGAATCTAGACTTTTGAATATTACATTTTATATCATTATAAACCCAGATGAGACTTAAAGACCTTTAACAATTAACTGTCAAATAGAGCAGGTTGGGGCAATTATCGCTTCTGAATTCCCCCAAAGAACTCACTTGGCTGAGCAGCTATGTATCAGGCTCATTAGATCGCTCAGGTTTGTGTAATAATATGCAGCGTATTACATAATCTGTCCAAGAAGCAGAATAAAACATAATGTATTACTTCCTGAACCATCTTCCATCTTTATTTTTTGTTACTCCCATGTAAATTGTGGTGGTGTTTGTGCTGTGTGTGTGTATATGTGTGCTTGTGTTTGCTGTTTCTGTTTGTATAAGGTATGGGGAACAATGATATCAGTTGGGAAATAAATACAAACTTGTGAAGTCTTTAACTTGTTTTCAAATCGACCTTAAATAACATTGGGATTATCCTATCATTAAAAAATGACATGAGTAAGATCGTAATATGTTTTAAAATTCAAACCAAACAAAATAATAAACACAATAGCAATAACAATAAAAACAATGACTGTTATTTTATATTTATTGGTATTATTAACTTGATATC
>NW_007843259.1:0-700 GCF_000696425.1 Galeopterus variegatus
AAAAATATGCCATATTAGTGAGTTTAGTGACTTGTTACTTTCCAAGCTCAACACTTGGAAAGCTGACTAATTATCTCTAGTTATTATACTTTCAATGAGGTAAGATACCACAAGGAATCTGGTTTCCTCTTGAAGAACTGTATTATTTTGAATTGTTGGCTTAATACTTAAATACTTAGCTAATATACTCTATTATGTAAATGCAATTTCTTTTGTCACATTATCACTTTCTCAGTTAATTTTAACATAATATATCTGTTTGCTTTATAATTGTATTTTTTCTCATAATGAAAGGTAAGTTTTTATTATGGCATTTTTTGACAATTATTGATTACTTACCAGCATCCCTTTCCCTCTCCCCCTTCCTATAGATATTGGATCTGTTATCCACACCTTTCCTCTGGAGCTCACTTGCTTAGAGGTAAGATGATTCCAAACATGGGAGTATACACTGACAGGTCCCATCTGTATGCCTTGTGTCAAAGTGATAGATTCAGGTAACCCAGACCTAAGCCTTACGTGCATGACATTCTCCTGGACACAAAGTTTGGTTCTCAAATGGCATTATTGATCCAGTTTGGGTCAATGAAAAGGGGGAGAATACTCATGCTTGGGGCTTCTGAGAAAGAAGCTCCCTTGAAAGAGATTTCCTAGAGAGAGAGACATTGCAGAGGAGACATTTCCTTTCTGTCTTCTATAG
>NW_007843260.1:0-700 GCF_000696425.1 Galeopterus variegatus
TTCCTCACACTAGGAAATAACTCTACACCCACTCAACCTAAGAAGGCAGATCTATCATTTAGTAGCCATTGCTCCAAATGTATATTTTCTACTTCTCTTTTGGTCCCTGTGAATTATTGTATAGCATGAAATTAATTTGGTTAATTATTGTAAAAAGGAGACTCTCAAGGAAATAAAAATCTTCCTAAATTCACCTGTATAAAATTTCCATTATATAACTATAAAATAAGTGAAGTCCACCTGTGTTGTCTTTCAAATGCATGTGGAATGACAGAGAATGAATCAAATAAGACACTGCTGAATCTTTAGCTGCATCGGAGCTCAGGTCTATGAATGATAGAATTCCAATTAGTACCTAAAGCAGATTTTTCCAAAACCTTTTAGGCAACCTTACTCATAAAGTAGAGTAGTTACAGGAAAATAATTTACCAGAATTCCACTATTGAGAGAAAAAAAGAGAGTGTCTTGTGTCTGGGCCACGTGTTTGCTTTGAGAGTATTGGTAGCTTGCCACTCCATAAGGTGGGAGAAGTAGTCTCTGCCAAGGAATGGTCAAAGCATTACGTTACAAACCTCTCATTGGAAAGGCTGGAAACGATGAGGGTTTGGCCCTCAAGCTAAAGCTTACTCTCATCCTTCATATCAGTACAACTCAACAGTGCTTAACCACTTTTTATTTAGCTTTGTATGACATTAAACAT
>NW_007843261.1:0-700 GCF_000696425.1 Galeopterus variegatus
AAAAAAAGTCATTATAAAAGTTTGCAGCAGCCTTCACATTGCCAAATTCAAAGCCCCTTTTTCCTCTCCTGCTCTTCCTTGACTTCTCAGCAGCGTTTGACAGTTTGCCTCTTCCTTCTTCTCTCTTATCCTTTTATGACACCATACTAGAGGTTCCCTCACCTCACTGGCTTCACCCTCCACCCAGCCTCCAACTACTGGAGAGCCCAAGCCTCTGCGTAGGACCTTCTTGTCATCTCTACTGACACTTTCTTACTCCAGGAGTTTATCCAATCCCATTTCATGACTTTAAATACCATCTAGATGCTGACGACCCCACACGAATCAGGGCCTCTCCTCCTTAGTCTCAGATTAATCTATCTAACCCCTTATTCAAAATCTCCCTTTAGTGACCTCACAGTCATCTTGCACTTGGTATGTTGACATCTGAGCATTTTATTCCCAATCTCCCCACCCCGCCCCCATCCTATTTCTTCCCTAGGTTCCCAAGCCCAGTATGGCACCACCATTCACACGACTGTCCAAGATAACTTTGATTTATATATTTCCCCCCTGCCTACACCCAGCCATTCAGCATGTCCTGTCTTCTATGTCCAAAATGCATCCCCAATCCATCCATTCTTTTTCACCTTTTTGCCACTAAGTTCAAGCCACTGTCATCTTCCATCTGCAGCAGCCTCCTGCCTGTTCTCCCTGTCTC
>NW_007843262.1:0-700 GCF_000696425.1 Galeopterus variegatus
ACTAGGAGAAAGGAGAGGGAAGGAAAAAGGAAGGATATTAGCACCAAGACCCAAGATGATGAATTCAAATCTATCTTTCTGCCTCCCTAGGCAGCCGCCCCTGGGTCCCCAACCACATAGCCCTTTGACAGTTCCATGATGCCAGAACTCTTGCACCCCACTTCTGAATCCAAGCAGGATCTCCCTTCCCTATAACCATTCACTTCCCCACCATGAATGAGGGCCACAGAATTTTATTTCCCTAATATTAACAATGAGTTTTCTCTCAACAGTAATGGGCTAAAATTCTCATGTTAGAATGATGAATGGATCTGCAGTATGACCCTTCTGACCAGGTGCTCCTGCTCCTTCAGAGTAAAGTGCCAAGGTTCTGCCACTCCTCTCTGCACCACACAAATGCCCAGTGATTCATTCACAGCAGACCCGTTGCAAAGAGCATTTTGGAACCTTTTGGAGTTTTAACCCTTCCCCATTTTTCTTTTCTGCTCATAAATTCTGGAGAGCAGTAAGGATAACAGTAAGACATTCATCAACTTGTGGGGTTTACAAGCAGCTGGTGTGACATTCTCAGCCACTACCGCTGAAAGCTGACTTTAATAATGGCCTGTTGATCTCAGCTTTCAGGGATATTGCCTTGACGCATCGTTCCGTTCCTTCTCTAAGCTGAACGTTATAAGGAAGGCTTTCTGAATCACACCAT
>NW_007843263.1:0-700 GCF_000696425.1 Galeopterus variegatus
GATCTTTTGTGAGTAAACGTCTCCCCTTGTTATCTTTTTATTAATAACAAACTTAGATTTTGTTTTAACGAAAGTGCTACTAAATTTATTTATCTTTAGTTTAATCATGTATGAAAGCAGATTCTCGTGCACAATAACTATATCAGCTTCAAAACCATCATATTTGTGTTTCTTCTGTTTGGAAAATCTTGAATAAAAACGAGAATTAGTCTTGAAATGGACACTTTGCATTTCAACAGTCATTTTCTTCTTCCTCTTAAAGTTTAAAGTTACAGAAGAACACCTGTTAGTTTACTTTTGCTCAATGCCAAATTTTAAGACAGTTAACTCTGGAGTATGTCTCAAGATTAAGGCAGTTCATTTTTGTCAAAGCCAGGTTTTTCATATTTAAGCACAACATAGTAAACAGGAGCCCCCAAAATGGTTAATAAAATTACAAGCTTTGCTAAGGTTTTGGCATTTGGTGCTACTGGAAATAAAATGAAAAAAAAAATGTGATTAGGAATATAATAGAACCTCTTTAAGGAAGTGGTTGAAGACAACTAATCCTGCAGTAGCATGTTAGATGACCCGAAGAGAAGAAAGGAAGACCAATCAGAGAAACAAAACTTGACTGTAAACATGAGTGGTGACTTATTGAATGTGTAAATATAAATATGCTCCAAACATAGCTTAATTGGTGTGGGTGATATTAAAGGCT
>NW_007843264.1:0-700 GCF_000696425.1 Galeopterus variegatus
GATTGAAGAAACTAAGAAAACTCCAAACAGGATAAACCCAAAGAAGTATACACTAAGAAACTTTTTAATTAAACTTCTGGAACTGAAACACAAGAAAAATATTTTGAAAGCAACCAGAGAAAAACAATGCATTTTTCTAGGAGGACACCAATTAGAATAAAAGCAAATTTCTCATGAAACCATGGAGGCTAGAAGAAAGTGGCAAAACATGTTTCAAGTGATGAAAGAAAAAAACCATCAACAAAAAATTCTATGTTCAGCAAAAAGGTCCTTCAGGAAAGAAGAGGAAATAAAGATATTTTTATACAAAGGAAAATTAAAAGAATTTGTCACTAGCAAATCTAACCTTAAAGATTGGCTCTAGAAGTTTCTTCAGATAGAAAGGAAATAATAAAAGAATCTTGGAGCATACAGAAAAAAGAAACAGAAGAAGAGCAGAAATATGGGTGTACATAATCACTTTACTTATGAGTTTCATAAATCATATTTGTTGATTGAAACAAATATTAAAATGCAATCTGATATTAAAGATTGATTGATTCTTTTTAAAAAATTTTTATCATTGCACAATGTAAACATTTTTTTGTGGCCCTTTACCAACTCCTCCTTAACCCCCCTCCATTCCTCCCCTCTGGTGGCCTCAGTTCCATTCTCTCCTTTTGAAAGTCTAAGGAATTATTATGATTGTTGTATCAATCTT
>NW_007843265.1:0-700 GCF_000696425.1 Galeopterus variegatus
TTTAGTGTATCATTCTGAAGAATAAGAGCAAATTTTGTTCAAATGAAATGAGCAAATATAGTCACTAACAGGCTGTTTTATATTCCTAGAAATAATTACTTTGCAAAAAGTTAATAAATGTTGAGTATAAGCAGCTATGACCTGCCTAAAGGTTAAGTTGAAAACAGCTAAAATGAAAAAAAAAAGAGTGCAGATTATTATATTTATTGACTGACACTGATCTTAGAGGGTAGACAATTCTAGAATGATTAATTGATAATTAAATTTAAAACAGGTACCTTTAACCTCTAAAACTGAAGATAATTTCAGGGCCCTACTAGACTCATACTATTTACTAATGTATTTACCTTTGCCCTGCTTTCTAAGAATCAGCAAAATCAGTGGCTCGTTTTATTTCTGAATATCTTCATAACATGTGTTGAGTTAGTGGAAAAGATATCCACAAGTAGATCCCCATAGAACAGGGAGGGGACAGGGACCCAACTGTCATTCTCCTTTGCAAGATCCAACAGAGGATCCCGATCACACTGGGAATGATGCAAAACACTTGGCCTGGGATGTAAGGTACTTCATAATATGATCCTGCCCTTGTGTTTTATTTTCTTTCTCACAACTCCTTGCAAGTCATATGCCCAGCTGGTAAACTACTTGCAGTTTCTCCTAATTCTCTGTGCTTTTGCCTATACCCAGAATACCCTCT
>NW_007843266.1:0-700 GCF_000696425.1 Galeopterus variegatus
AAACTTATTGGATTTTTTTTTTTTTTTTTTTTTTTTTTTTTTTTTTTTGTCCTTTTTGAGACCGGCTGCACAGTGCTCAGCCAGTGAGCACACCGGTCATCCCTACATAGGATCCAAACCCGTGGCGGGAGCGCTGCTGCACTCCCAGCGCCGCACTCTCCCTAGTGCGCCACGGGCTCGGCCCAAACTTATTGGTTTTAATCAATTGTTTCAACTGGTTAATATTACCAGGATTAATATGTAAATTTACTCACTCACTCTATTGCCAATGGTTAAATGAGATAGCCCACCTGGTACCGTAGATAAAATGATCTATAACTTATCGATAATGAAGTCAGATTTCCCCTTCAGAATCATTGGTGTGTCTTTCAAGGACCTTACCCATAAGTCCATACTAAATAGCTATGAATTAAATGCTTTTTTTTACTGAGTTAGTTAAATGAGAATCCCCATCTTTCTCTTTAAAATCATCAAAGCAAAGCTTATAAACATTAGAATGTGGGATCAGTGAGTAGTTGTCACCTAAAGAAGCTCCAAGTGGCATAGTCAAATAAAAAGACTGAGAAAATCTGGAAAAACATCTGGAAGTCTTAAATCAAAGCATGAAGTTCAGTTTTTTTATACATTCCCAGGGACTCAGTATAAAGCCACTCTTCTAGCTTCCAGTGAGGAGGGTAACTGACAGCCAATAAAAAGAAAA
>NW_007843267.1:0-700 GCF_000696425.1 Galeopterus variegatus
TACTTTCTTACAGCTTGAATGGACCAGGACAGGCCTCAACATATGAAATGGGGTAGAGGGATACAATTCAACCCATAACACTGTCCATGGGGAGCTCCACGCTGCTGCCTAGAGGGCAGGGGGAAGAGGGAAGAGAGGAGACGAGGCTTTGGCAATGCCCAGCTTTCTCTAGCTCAATGGCCTTGGACAAATCATGTCACTTTCAAGAGCCTCAGCTTTCAGAGCCTCGGTCTGCTCATCTGTGAAATGGACAAAGTAATACTGCCAGCACTGGATGGAGAAGAGGTACGGTATGTCCATGCTCCTGTCTCTTCTATGTTTATTTTATTTCAGAGCAGAGAAATATCCTTTGAAATCCTGCAGGCTCTCAGGTCCTCACCTGGGGACCCGTGGCATGGATCCAGGGACCAGACCCCCCTGCCCACAACCAAGCACACCACCAGCACCAAGGAGCATACCAAAAACATCACCTCCATGTGGGTGGCCCACTACAGCCACCACAGTAACCACGGCTGCTGTGAAAGTGGCTAGACATCACAACCATCACACAGACGGTTCATCAGCCACTGGAGTGCATTGACACAAGAACAGTCACCAGCAGAGATCAAAGAAAAGAATAGGATGTCTCTCTCCACAAAACCTATTCCAAAGTGACAGAAGAAGCATCTGCTCTATGATAATATTGGGGGACCTGAACACA
>NW_007843268.1:0-700 GCF_000696425.1 Galeopterus variegatus
TCTTCTAGGAAACAGAGGGAAGGCTTGCTTCCCAGCTCATTTTAGAAGTTCAATATTACACTAATACCAAAGACAGACAAAGATATTGCAAGAAAAGAAAAACTATTGCAGCCTTACTTCGGTGACCACACTAGCATAGCTGAAAGTTCATCCTGTTTTTCCAAGTCCACCAATCCCTGAATCCCAGGCTTGCAAATCCTTATACAAGATCAGCTCGGGCTTTGTTTGGGGAGACCATCCTTAGAAGTACGGTTCCCTTATCAGCAAACAGGAAATACAACTTTTTTTGCATCAGATACCGAATTCAATTTATTGTTAGTTCATAATACTTTCACTTGTTAAATTCCAGTTTACAATTAGTTATTAGCTTAGACTTGTGAGTGACAGATACGAGACAGAAGGTGCTCAGTTTCCCTGGGTTCTGGTTTCAGGCCACCTCTGGGTTTCAAGCCACTCCCCAAGGTCTCAGGCTCCTCCTCTAGGTCCTACCCTAGAGGAGAGTTACTGTTGCTTGTTGACCTATTTTCAACACCAACACGGGAAATCGAGACCACAATGGACTGACTTATGCAAACTCAGTGGCTGGGGCCGACCCTGTGGCTCACTCGGGAGAGTGCAGCGGCGCTGGAAGTGCCGAGGCCGCGGGTTTGGATCCTATATAGGACTGGCTGGTGCACTCACTGGCTGAACGCGGTGCGGG
>NW_007843269.1:0-700 GCF_000696425.1 Galeopterus variegatus
TTTTTAAAAAAAAAAAAAAAAAAAAAAAAATCCTGACAGCCTGGGGCACGTAATGGTGGCAAAACCAATTTCTAGTTAACCTTATTAAGCCATAGAGAGGCATATAAGGTGTCTTAGCACAGAGGATGTAGTAATTCTAAAATCTTTGTCTCCACGATTGTTAATTGAGGCCCTACTATATACTAAATACAATATTAGGCATTTTATACTTGCATTTAATGTAATAACACTTTGAGGTTAGATTTGTTGAATTGTATTACTATGTTATAGATGAGAAAATTACAGCTTGGAGAGTTTAACTAGTCCCAAACCCCAGCTAGAAAGTGATAGTTGCTGACTCTAAAGCCCATGTACTTAGTACAATACTAACTGCTTCTTTGATCTTTACAGATTATATATATATATATATATTTAAAAGATGACTGGTAAGGGAATCTTAACCCTTGACTTGGTGTTGTCAGCACCACACTCAGCCAGTGAGCGAACTGGCCATCCCTATGTGGGATCCGAACCCGTGGCCTTGGTGTTATCAGCACCGCACTCTCCCGAGTGAGCCACGGGCCGGCCCCCCAGATAATATTTTTAAATACAGCATTCTTCTATATTTTAATTCAAAGATACATCACAATTGTCCTCAAGTATAGAAACAGATTCTGCCACATCTAAGTCCTTGCCACTACTTAAATTGCTTGTTTCCACC
>NW_007843270.1:0-700 GCF_000696425.1 Galeopterus variegatus
TCAGGATCGCGCTGTGTCCCGACACGGGTGCTCCATTCCCGCCGCCATTTTCCCTCTCTCTCATTTTAATTCTGTATGCCTATTTCCTTAACTTGAAATTTGAAATAATACTTCCTATCTTACAGGTTGTGATAAGGATCAAACAGTATAACTTCTGTAAAACATGTTATAGAAATATTAAGTGCTGTATAAGTTAAGGTAATATTATTATACAGGAAGTAGAAAAGGCCCATATATACATAGAAGAAATATGCAAAATTTCATTACAAAACTATGAATCTATGAATACAATGACCCAGGGGAGGAAGATTAATGAACTTGACAGTATGCTTGCTTGGCATACGTGAAGGTTAATTGTAGGTGTCAACTTGATTAGATTAAGGAATACTGTAAAAGCTGGTAAAACTATCTTTTTAGGTGTGTTCATGAGGGTGTTTCCAGAAGAGATTAGCAGTATTTTCATTTTAAAATGGGCATCATAACATTTGCTTCTTATTTTGTAATGAGGATCGAAAATCATAATGTATGTAAGTACTGCCTGGACCATAGAAAACATTCAAAAAATGGTAGCTATATAAAATTCACATCACAGCATTATCACAGACTGATTCTTGTTTCTTTCTTTTTTTATTTTTTTAAAATACAGCTTTATTGAGATATAATTCACATACCATACAATTCATCCATTTAAAGTGTTCCT
>NW_007843271.1:0-700 GCF_000696425.1 Galeopterus variegatus
AATAAGCAGCAAACTTCTAAATAACACAGGGGTCAAAGAAGAAATCTGAAGAGAGAGAAAACATATTTTTAACTAAATGAAAATGAAAACACAACTTATCAAAAGTTGTAGGATGCAGTCAAAGTTCTTAGAAGGAAATTTATAGCCTTGAATGTACATATTAGAAACTAAGAAAAGTCTACAATTAATAATGTAAGCTTCCATCTTAAAAAAAAAAATAGAAAAAGAAGAGCAAATTAAATCCAAAGTAAGCAGAAGAAAAGAAGTAACAAAAATTACAGCAGAAATTAATAAAATTGAAAAACTGGAAATCAATATAGAAAATTAACGAAACCAAAAACTGGTGCTTTGAAAAAATCAATAAAAATCTATAAGTCACTAGGCAAGCTAACTAAGAAATAAAGGGGGAGGACACAAATTACTAATATCAGAAATGAGAGAGGGGACATCACTGTGGCTCCTATGAATGCTAACAAGATAATAAAGGGATACTATGAATAACTCTATGCCCACAAATTTAATAACCTAGATGAAATAGCCCAATTCCTTGAAAGACACAACCTGCCAAAATTCATACACAAAGAAATAGACTATTTTAATAGGCTTATACCTATTAAAGAAATTGAGTCAATAATTAATAGCTTCCAAAACAGAAAGCACCACTCCCAAATGGTTTCAGTGATGAATTCTACCAAGCATT
>NW_007843272.1:0-700 GCF_000696425.1 Galeopterus variegatus
GGCCTGAAATCTTGTTATATAAAATTAAAATGATTTTTCTCCTAACTGGGGTAAAACTTTACATTAATTTAACGCAATCTTCTTTGAAAAAAAGCCACAAGATTTATGCTACTATAATTGTCATTTCTGGTGCCTTCATCAGTATCCTGTGAACAGCTTTACCTAATACACATCCACTGATTCCTTTCCTCTGTCTAGCATAAGAATGACAGAAGCAAGGAAGGAAGGAAGGATTAGGTGAATGATGACTTATTTTTCAATATTTTAGAATGAATAGACTGTTGGCTTCTCTCATTTAAATTGCCATTTCCAGCATTACATTTAACTCTTTTAGCTTACGAATGTGTCAGCTCAACGTAATAAACACTTATTAATAACATCAAGTCACAGTGCCATGAGGAATAGCCAGATGAATAAACAGTGCTGCAGAAGTTCATGATCCAGTGGTGGAGACAAAACTCAAACACAAATATTTTGGTTTAACAGATATAGCTCACTGATAAGTAGAAACACAAAATTTTATGAGAGTATTCGATGGGGAGAATTCCATTTTCTCCTGAACCATTCTGGGAAGGCTTCATAAAGAAGGCGAGGTTTGAACTGCCAATATTCTTCACCCTGCTTGCTATATCACGCCCATTTTGAAAGTAAGAAGGCCCACCGACAGCAATGATATGTTCTTTGACTGAATTTGTTCTGT
>NW_007843273.1:0-700 GCF_000696425.1 Galeopterus variegatus
ATCACCTTTTTAAGGTGCACCTTTCAAATACCATGATTGGATTTCCCAACCTCTTAACACTTTTACAATGGGGGTCAAGTCTCTTACACATGAACTTTTGGGGGACACATTCAATACATAGCAGCATACTTCAAGATTTCTCTTCCCACAAGTTTCCTGTCCCCTGATTATTCACTCAAACATTAATCTAGGTACTGCTGTGACAGAGTCTTGCTGATAAATTTGACCTGTTATTGCTAGCTTCAAAGAAAGCCACAGGTCAAAGATGGGAATGACCCTGGAAGTTGAGAACAGCTAGCAAAGAAATGAGATCTCAGTTCTACAAATGCATTCTCCCACACCACCTCCATGATTTTGGAACCGATTCTCTCTTCAGGCTTCCAGAAAGGGAGGCAGCCCTGACTATCCTTTTATTTAGTACTTGTGAGATGCAAAGGAGAGAACTAGCTGAGCTCTCTATGGTAAGAGCTCCCATCCATGGGAACTGTGACATAATGAATGAATGTTCTTCAAGGTGCTGAATTTGTACTGATTTGTTACAAGAGCATAGAAGATAAATATCCCATCTCTCAGGCATCCCTGACAACACTGAATGAAAGTGCATTCAAATATTAGCTCTGTGCACTGAGAAAGAAGGTGCAGATAATATATGTAAACCATCAAGGTCCTGGTCATGGAGTTTCCCATGCAATGAGATGTA
>NW_007843274.1:0-700 GCF_000696425.1 Galeopterus variegatus
TATACAACTACAGAGGTCAATTTTTTAACCCCCCTTTCCTTTGCTACATCAAAAGAAATCAAAATAATTCTATCTTTCAGAATATCACATGATATTAATGATTAGGGCACAGTTCCTTTTTCACCGTTTGGTCCCTTATCATCTAGTTGTTAAGTCCAATTGCCTTTAAGGTACTCATTTTTTTTTACTCTTATGCATAACTTTGACACATAAATTCCTTCCCACCGTCTTGTGGCAGAGACTAGACAGCCACTGAAAGTGTCGCTCCCCCTACCATACACATCTTACAGTGAGGTAAAGTGACAGCATTCTCTCCAATGGCATGTGAGCAGAAGTAGCATGTGTCATTCCAGATCTAGCCTCTACAGAACAACCATGAGCACTGAGCACTCCTCCAAATGCTGTTTCCTGTCCAGTGTCTGGGATGCTGACATCCTAGGCAACATTGAAAGCCACGTGTTGAAGATTTCAAACCTCCCATCAGTATGGGTCCCTGATGGGTGAAGGAGAGGAGCATGGCTCTGCTGGCCTAAATGCCTATAATCCCAGGACGCTTATGTAAATGAAAAATGAAATTTTATTGTGATAATCTACTGATTATTTTATGTTCTCTCTGCCTAGCTTAACTGAGAAATTGAATTGACAATTTGAAATGAAAGGGGACTGTAACAAAGGCCCAACTTTTTTTTTTTTTTTTTTT
>NW_007843275.1:0-700 GCF_000696425.1 Galeopterus variegatus
TATTACAAATAATTTAATTGTTTTGAATATTATTTTTATTTTGGATTGTTCATAGGGGTGGGTTTCCAACAATCAATTTAATGTTTGGTGCTTCTAAAGTTATCAGTCCAGCCTTGAGTTCCCCAGCTGCCTGCCTCTTATGTCATATGTCAACCTCTGCTTTCTCGCACATTATTATTATTCTTATTATTTTTAATTTAATTTAATTTAATTTAATTTTTTGCTTTTATCTCTGAGAAAGAAATGCCCCAGTTCCTTGGCAAGGTGAACCTCTCTACCAGAATATCAGTCTCAGCACATGCAGTAGCTATTGTCCTCTTAATGACCTTTTGATATTCCATCTTCAATAGCTCCTATCCTAAACAAAAATACTCTCAACTCTGCTTCCTTCTCAATCTATAGCTCTCTATCCATTCTTCTTTACAGGTTTCCTAAAGAGCTATTTATATTTCATGCATCCTCTACCTTAATAGTACTTAGGGTTAGGGTTAGGGTTAGGGTTAGGCCTTTGCAGCCGGGCTCAACCAACTCCAGAGTTTCTCTGTGTTGTGTCTGGGCTCAGCCTTGCTTAGAACACCTGTGTTACGTGCAGTTTTCTCTTGCATTAATTCAGTGTGATCAGGTCACTCATCTTCATGATCCTTGCAGTAACAACCAACATTTTGTTGCACATACAGTAGGAGCTCAATAAATATTTAAT
>NW_007843276.1:0-700 GCF_000696425.1 Galeopterus variegatus
TTTCTTCATTTTTTAAAATTATTTTTTCCTTTTTTTGTCCATCTAGGTTATTTTGAAAAGAGTATCTTCAAGATCAGAAATTCTTTCTTCTGCCTGTTCTAGCCTGCTGCTTAAGCTGTCAGTTGTGTTTTTTATTTCATTGCGTGAATCTTTCACTCCATAAGTTCTGCTACATTCTTTTTGAAGGTATCAATCTCTTTGTAAATTTCCTCCTTCATATCCTGGATTTTCTTTTCTCGTTTCATTTTGTTGTCTAATAGTCTTCTATCTCAGCTTGGAATTCCTTTTCAGTCGCTTCAAGGGTTTCCTGCTCTATAGGGTCTGATATTTGAGATTACTGTATTCTTTTGGTGGTGTCATCATATTTTCTTGGGTTTTCATATTTCTAGTATCTACACTGATGTCTAGTCATCTGGTAGAGCAGTTGCTTCCTCTATTACTCTGGAGTGGGCTTTGAGGAGAGAGACTTCCTCTCTTTTTCCAGTCTCGCTAGTGGCTCTCCTTGTGTCAATGCAGTTGAGTGTCTGGCAGGCCACTCACATGGTGGCAGTGACCGCTACCATGGTGTCAAGCGGCTTTTTCAGCAGCCGTTGCTGTGGTGGTGGCTGTGGTGGACCACCCACATGGAAGTGGTGTTTATGATGTTCTCTCTTGCCTACTTCTGGGCAGAAGGGGCTGCAGCCCACAGCTTCTTACCTAT
>NW_007843277.1:0-700 GCF_000696425.1 Galeopterus variegatus
ATCTATACAGGGAAATATTATTCAGCCGTAAAAGGAAAGAAGTACTGATACATGCTAACAAGGGTGAATTTTGAGGAAAGAAAACCCAGTCACTAAAAAGCATATATTGTAGGGGGAAAGAGGAGTTATTGTTTAATTGGTAAAATGTTCTAGTTTTGCAAGAAGAAAAGAGTTCTGAGGATGTATAGTAGTGATGTTTGCACAGCAGTGTGAATGTACTTAATGCCAGTGAACTGTACACGTTAAGATGGCAAATTATATGTTAAATATATTACACCACAATTAAAATTTAATGAAATATATATACAATGTAATATTGTATGATTTCGTTGATATGAGACATGTAGGAAAGACAAATCTATACAGACAGAAAGCAGATGGCAAAGGCTGGGGGAAGGGTGGGTAGGGGAACTGGGCAGTGACCGCTAAAGAGCATGTGTTCTCTTTTCTCAGTGATGGACGTGTTCTAAATATATTGTGGTGACGGCTGCACAACTCTGTAAATATCCTAAACATCCCAGAAACATGCATTTATAACAGATGAATAGTAGAATACAAAGGTTATATCACAACAAAGTTGTTGAAAAACCAAACCACAATGGTGTCGATATTTACTAAGCCGTAATTATCCATCATTATCACCTCAGGGTAGTCATTCATAACTAGCTGCCGTTTCATTGAGGAAAGCCTTAGACACTAC
>NW_007843278.1:0-700 GCF_000696425.1 Galeopterus variegatus
TCTTTTTCTCGATTCACATTCCTTGGTTATCTTTTGGTTTGTCTCGTTTCTTTAATAAGATTGTATATTTTTAGGTAAAAGTTTTTATACGACTGTACTTCAAAAGTTCCTGCAAAGATTCACGTTATCTTTTAATTCTTTATTTCTACGAACTTATATGCCTCTCTACTCCGTATCTCTTAAACTAGTGTTTTTGGTTTTCAAGAACCTCTTTCCACGGATGCAAAAAATATATCCAAATACTACACATGCTCTTTAGTCTCTCAACTCTTATCTCAATGGCACTTGGAATGTTCTCTCTTCATTCAAAAAGCCCTCCAATCCGCCACCCTTCCGGGAGCAAAAGTTGCATCTAGCTTCGCGGTAATTCTCAACCAAACATCAGAATTGCCTGTAATGCCCCCCACCCCCAGGAAATCCAGACCTTTGGTATAGATTTAATAGACGTCTGGTGATTCTCATTCAGTCCTGGGCATCCTTTTTTCCCCTTAAAGAGTTCCACAGGTGGGGCCGCCCGGTGGCGCACTGCTACAGTGCCCCGCTTGGGAGCGCGGCGGCACTCCCCCCCGAAGGTTCGGATCCCACATACAGACCAGCCGCTCACTGGCTGAGCGAGGTGCCGGTGCGGGCGCGACACTGAGGGTTGCGATCCATTGCGGTCACGAAAAAAGACAAAAAGGAAAAAAAAAAAAAAAAAAAG
>NW_007843279.1:0-700 GCF_000696425.1 Galeopterus variegatus
GGGAGCGCCGCCGCGCTTCCCAAGCGGCGCACTATCCAGTGCGCCACCGGGCCGGCCTTTGTTTTTGTTTTCTAACTACAAATAGCTTGGCACTCCCGAAATTGAGAAGCAGGCATCCCATTCAGATACTTATAGCCAGGGTAAATGACACTGTTGTATCTATTTGTTGGTTTCTTCATGAGCTGGGAAGGAGGTTAACACCTCAATAAGAAAATTAGGGGCCGGCCCATGGCGTACTCGAGAGAGTGCAGCGCTGGGAGTGCAGCGGCGCTCCCACTGCAGGTTCGGATCCTATATAGGGATGGCCGGTGCGCTCACTGGCTGAGCGCGGTGCGGGCAACACCAAGCCAAGGGTTGCGATCCCCTTACCAGTCACACACACACAAAAAAAATTAGTAAGAAAACCAAGGGGATTCTTCAGATTCCCACAACAATACCTGATGTGGTCACATAGTAGGTTTTTTGGAGGTCCTGGCTGCCCAGTCACAGTCATTTGACTCATTGCAGTGCCTCGCCTGAGTTTCAGGGGAGAGAAGGAAGAGGGGAAGATGAGCTTAAAAGGGCTATTGGATGGAGGTGAGCTATGGGACCGTGACGACTCAGGGCAGGGGTGTAAACCCCTGGTACGGGAGGTGCCATTGCTGCTTAGACTCCTAGCACAGGAGGGAGAACAAGGAAGAAGCTGAGTCAGGGTCAGGGC
>NW_007843280.1:0-700 GCF_000696425.1 Galeopterus variegatus
CAAAGACCCTAGGGAAGGGGAAAAGGCTTGGGGGATGGTGATGGCTGTCTCCATGGCCCCAAGGGACAATTGTAGCTGGAGATGAGTTTTGGCCAGCAAAGAGCAAGGGAGGTGCAGGAGATTCAGGATGCAGCACTGTGTATGGGGGAGGGGAGAAGGAGCCTCAGTAAGTCTGGAGGCCTGGGGACCAGCACTGCGTGTGGGTGAGTGGGAGAGGGACAGTAGGGTGGGACCAACACTGTGTGGGGGCAGGAGGAGAGGTGGACAGTGGGGTGGGAGGCCTGGGGACCAGCATTGTGCACGAGTGGGTGGGAAATGGACAGTGGGGTGGGGACAGCACTGTGTGTGGCTTGGGGAGGGTGGAAGAGGGAGGTGGTCAGTGGGGCCCACTTCAGGGCAGCACTCTGTGCCTGGAGCCCAGGGGTGGGGACCGGGTGAGGTAAGGGCCGAGGGGAATTGGGGATAGGGAAGTCTCAGCATAATTCTGTCCCTGACCAAGGAGTCTTCTGGCTTCCTCTGAGACAAGTCCTCTGGCCTGGCTCTCTTCCCCCAGCCGGGTCTTCAGCATTGGAGAGGCCAGGAGGGAGGGGCTGCGGATCTGGGGAACTTTGGGCAGATTTCCTCTTCTCTGTCTGTGTCCAGATCCTGTGAGTAACTGAGTGAGTACGTGTGTGTGTGTGTGTGTGTGTGTGTGTGTGTG
>NW_007843281.1:0-700 GCF_000696425.1 Galeopterus variegatus
ATATGAAGATTCTTCAAAAAGTTCATGCAAAGATTTATGTTATCTTTTAATTATATTTTTCGATGTTCTTTTTGATGTACTCTCTAATGTAAGGGTATTCCTCTTTATAAGTAAGTTGTTTTCCTAAAAAAATAAATGACTTAACAGATTACCTTTAAAGTCCACACAGTGTCTCACATTTCCAGAACACAATTGTATCAACCATAAATTATTTCTTCCTTTTCTGTTGATATTCATTTAGATTATTTCTAATTTTTCAAAATTACAATGTTTCTGGTACCATTCTGGCACATATCATCTTGGACGCATGTGAAAGTTTCCATAGGGTACATACCCAGAAATGGAATTGCTGGGTCACAACAATGAAAAGATCTTCATCTTTACTAGATATTGCCAAATTCCATTTCAAATTGGATCTACCAATAGCATTGTATAAACCAATGCATCACTTGGTATTTTTAGATTTTTGAAATTTTTGTAAATATGATGGCATAACATTTTTGTATATTACTGTTTTTGTTTGCATTGCCCTGGTTACCAGTGAGTTGAGGATTTTTTTATTAATGATCGGTAAGGGGGGCCGGCCCGGTGGCGCACTGGATAGTGCGCCGCTCGGGAAGCGCTGCGGCGCTCCCGCTGGAAGGTTCGGATCCCACATACAGACCGGTTCCCGCTCACTGGCTGAGCGAGGCGCGGGGGC
>NW_007843282.1:0-700 GCF_000696425.1 Galeopterus variegatus
GGACCATGTTAGACATTTGCCTCTTTCATTAAAATATTAAATTTAATTTTAATATTAAAAAATTGAAACTGGGGCTTCTGGTCGAGATGGAGGAATAGATAGTCTCCAGTGTCACTCTCTCCCACAAATCAACGATTTTACAACTATATAAAAAAGCAGCAACAGCCAAGCTGGGGCCTCTAGAGCTCAGGGGAAAAGGAGGAGAGACCTACGGAGTTCATGAAGGTGTGGAGCTCAGGGGAAAAGGAGGAGAGACCTACGGAGTTCATGAAGGTGGGAGAAGCCACGATGAGAGAAAGAAAAAACTGCTCTGACCATTTTGTGCTTAGGCCGCTTTAAGACTGGAGCTGCTGGGCCGGCCCGGTGGCGCACTGGAGAGTGTGCCGCTTGGGAGTGCGGCAGCGCTCCCGCTGAGGGTTTGGATCCCATGTGGAGACCGGTTACCACTCACTGGCTGAGCGCGGTGCGGGCGCGGCACCGAGGGTTGCGATCCCGTTGCCAGTCCCCAGTACGGGCGCGACACCGAGAGTTGCGATCCCGTTACCGGTCAGTAAAAAAGACTGGAGCTGCTGAGCACACAGAGCAGGAGCTGGCAAAAGCCGCAGCTGTGCCCTTCGGCTGGAGTTGTTTAGAGGCAGCAGGGGAAAAGAGGGCCTTGGTGGCCCCCAGGCCAGCAAGACCACTAATAGGGTTCCAGAGG
>NW_007843283.1:0-700 GCF_000696425.1 Galeopterus variegatus
AAAAAAAAATTAATAAATTTGATCTATTATTCATGTGCATTCTCTTACACTAATTGGTGAATGCACATTAATTTAAGTCACATAAGAACATTCACGAAAACTGATGACTTTATTAGACCGTAAAGCAAGTTTCAAAACTTGCCTTATTGTAAAAATACCATGGAGATTACATTCTATAAAATCTAATACAATTAAGTTGGAAATAAAAAAGATTGAACACAAATTCATCAATCAAAAAGAACACATTTGGAAATTTAAAGAGATATTTTAACTAATAAGTTAATAAATCATTAAGATTACATGTTGTTTATAAGTGAATTATAATTAAAACCTATGAAATATAAATATATTGAAATCTCTGAAAAATAAAGAGGTAATTTGAAGAAAAAATATAAAGTTTTAAGTAATTATATTTGGAAAAAAGAAAGGCTGTATATTAATGAGCTATTCCAAGATATATAGATGGAAAAGGAGCAACAGAATAAACCTCCATCTGGTAAATAAAGGTAAGAAGAGAAAGTAATAAATTAGAATACTAATCTGCAATTAAGAAGGTTAACAAGTCAAAAGTAATTTCTTAGAAAAACCTGATACAATTGACCAATCTCTGAAAATATAAAAGAAGTAATAAACCAATTTGGCAAAGAGTTTGCAGAATTATCTCTAATCAAGGAGTAAATCTACAAAATATATATATATA
>NW_007843284.1:0-700 GCF_000696425.1 Galeopterus variegatus
CATTATCATGACTCTATGTCTTCTCTTGGAACAGCCTGCTGGGCTTTTCCTGGTGATGTACAAACTATGTTGAGAAATTCTACACCATTATCCTGATCAAACTGATGAAGAAAAACAACTACGAATTTGCTAGTCTCCAGTCAGATGAAACACCATTTGAAATTATAGTTTCTAATTTTTAAAAAAAGTGTGTAGATGTCAACAGTATCTTAACTACAGTGATAAGTGGTAGGTGTATTGGAGACATGGGTTACTGATGGACTCACTGCAAAATACCTGACATTATTTCCCAATACTCACATGGTAACTGCCTGGTAATCCCATTAAGCACGATGGCAGCTGTGGAGTGAGCAGCACATAGGACAATGCGGCAAATTGAGTGAGTCACTGCTGTTAGTTCTCTTCACAAAAGGAGGGCACCAGGAGCTTGCGAGTGACAGAGGAGAAAGCAGAAGGAAGTGGTGGATGACACTCAAACCAGTATAGCCTCATAAAAGTGCTCGAAAGCTCTCATGAACAAATATTGTTTGTGGTCTTGGGGTTTTTTTTCAATTTAGAAAAATAAAGATTGACAGTGCTGCCTAGAAAAGATGGAAAAGTGCATTTAAGGGGTTATTATTATTCACCAGGGGTCCTGGTGTGGTTCTGATGGCTTTGTAAGGAGAGCTAGTGAGAAGTTTCACACTCTCTTGCTCAGCCT
>NW_007843285.1:0-700 GCF_000696425.1 Galeopterus variegatus
ATGGGTGAGGGTGCTGACTAAGCTTTTCCTCCCCTCTCTCTGCCTTTCCCCATCTAGCTGCCGATGGGTCATTATTGTTTAGTATGCCTAAGTCAAAAGCGTATGTGGATTGTGTTTCTAACACGAAGGCTCCCTCCTTTTCCAGTAGCCTGGGTGTGATTGGCATGGAGAACAAACTGGATTCTTCTTTGTGTGTCCTTGCCATAGTTAAACTGCCTGGCAATAGTCTTTTCCCCATAAAGTATTCGGCTTTTTGAATAACTGGAGCTGTTTCCAACACTGCCGGCCCATCTTGAAGAATTATCCTGTAGTGCTAAGCTGTTAAACGTCAGCAGGCTGAGCGAAAGTTGGGGGCGTCCAGTACAGTCCACCTCTCCCAGGTTCTTTGGACACCTGGAGAACAGCCTGGGGACAAGTTGTGAAAATGGATGATAGCAGTTTGAAAAGTTTGAAAGTAAGTCTATTGTCCCAAATGACAACAATATTTTAAAAGGATAAAAGAATAAAAATTGACCTTTGTACCATTTGGGGTCGTGGGGTAGAGAAGAAGGAAGTAATTAATAAAAGCCTACCCCAATACATCATTTCCGAGAGTTGAGAAAAAAGTTACACTTTAAAGGCTAGCTCCACCTCAGAAAGTTTGAGACACGTTTTTTTCGCACATGTGGCATGAGAAGGTAACATTGAATTAAATGAATAC
>NW_007843286.1:0-700 GCF_000696425.1 Galeopterus variegatus
TCACTTATATTTCAACAAAATAATAAATAATACCATTGTACTTAAGAATGAATAAATAACAATAGATATATTCACACATGGGATAGTATATTTTAAAAAAACAAAACAATACATGTAACAACATGAATAAATGAAAGGACCAGGTTAAGAAAAAGAAGCCAGACACTAAAGCACATGTAAAGTTTGATTCCACTTATAGGAAGCACAAAACACCAGCAATACAGCTCTATATGAAAAGACAGAACAGTGGCATACGTGGACGTTTGCTGACTGATAGAGACTCAAGGGGAGGGGTTCTGGGAAGAATCTGCATGTTGAGCTATTGGTGAGAGCAAGGGTGTGCACATACGTAAACACTCATCTAGTCACAATGTCGCAAGGTCGCTCGCACAGAGGATTCCAAGACCAGCGTTGGTGTTACAGCTCTTTATTAGTTAACAGCTCTTTTAGATGTTACAGCGCTTTACTGCTTACAGGCAAAGAGAACATAAGCTTCAGGCTAGAGTCTCTCTGAATGAAGGAAAGGGGAGCCTTATATAGCCCAAAACTTCCTGCCCAAGTTCTCCTTTAGGTCCTCTTATGCAACTGAGGGATGCAAGTCTGTTAGTTCGGATTGGTTGGCTATGGGACATAGCTCACTGGTCAGTTCTGGAGCCTAATTTGCATTCGGCCCTTAGGGCGATGCAAAACCGCTGTTACG
>NW_007843287.1:0-700 GCF_000696425.1 Galeopterus variegatus
CTGCTGGGGCATTGCCTTTTTTATTTTATTTTTTATTTATTTTTTAAATTGCAGTTGAATGCTTGTGTTGTTTAACAAGGTTGGGATTTGGCTGGGTCCACACCCTGTCTTCTCTCTAGAGCTGTGTAATCTTAAAATCTATCTAGTACTCAAACTCCCAGAAGCTGTTCTCTTCTAGGCCTCCTGGAATCTTGCTCTGTATGTACATAGTGTGGAAGTTATCCAAGGTCTAGAGGCACATTTTTATGGATCAGTCTCTGTGGCTTACTCTTCTCTTTTAACCTACCTCTGAAAATCTCAGATACATTACTACTCCCAGAGTTTGATCTCTGTTTCTTCTCCTACTTCACTGCTGTTCTCAGTCTGGGCTCTATTTTCCTGCAGAGCTGCTTGGAAAATGCTTGGAGAAAGGAGAAGTGAATACAGACCACATGCCATTTAATTCCCTTCTCTCAAGAAGTGTAGCTCATCCTCAGTTGCTGTCCAATGCTCACAAAGTTGTTTTATAAATCTTGTTCAAAATTTTTTTTATTGCATATGTTGGAGGAAGGAATGTGATAATAAGCTGCTTGGTCAAGGCTCTAAAGTTGGGACCTAAAGTCATAGGATTGGAGGAGATTCTCGGCAAGTAAGTTAGTTAAAAAAAGAGTAGAAGAATACTTAGCACCAAGACTTGGGACATTGCCCTTTTAAAGTGTTC
>NW_007843288.1:0-700 GCF_000696425.1 Galeopterus variegatus
AGTGTAACCACAAAGCAAAAAACCTGTCATAGATAAACAAAAGATAAAAAGAAAAGAAGCATAGCATACCACCACAGAAAGTCATTAAACTACAAAGAAAGAAAGCAAGAGAGGAAGAAGAAAAAAATATATATATACAAAATGCTAAAAAACAACTTACAAAATGGCAGGAGTACGTCCATTTCTATCAGTAATAAACTTGAATGTAAGTGAATTAAATTCTCCAGTTAAAAAATATAGAGTGGGAGTCTCACATCACCAAGACAGCAGAATAGATGATCCAAGCACCCCCCGCAACAAAAGATCAACTTACAACTATTAAAACATAAAAACTGCCTTCCTGAAGTCATTGAAACTTGAGGTAAGAGGAGGAGAGGTCTTCTGAGTCTGTGAAGGCATGGAAAGCCGCAGTAAACTGGAGGACAGATTTCCCTGATCAGCACCAGCTCCAGATGCTGCCTGGGCCAGCTCCACACAACAAATGGAGCAGCTACCAGCCTATCAGCACATGCAGCAGCTATCTGGAAACAGTGAAGTGACAGCAGTGCCTTTTGTGTGTAGCTACTTGTCTGCAGGGAGAAGGATGTTGTGACCAGTGGTTAAGAAACAAACAAACAAAAAAACCCACTTTGAAGTGTACCATCCCATTTCCCAGGCCAGCAAAGCTACTCAAATGCTTCCCCTGCACCCACATGAGAGG
>NW_007843289.1:0-700 GCF_000696425.1 Galeopterus variegatus
TTAGAATAATAGTAAAACTGAAAGTACTTATGTTGATGAGAATATGGAAAATGTTGGCTTGCAGTATATGCTAGTGATATGTTCATTGCTACAATCACTTTGAAATGTAGTTTAATAGTACCTACTGGGGCTGAACATATGCATGTCTTATGATCCATCTAGGTATCTAACCAACAGAAATGTGAACATGTGTACAATGACGTGTGCAAAAATATTCATAGTAGCATTTTGTGTAATGGCCCCAAACTGGAAACCCAAATGCCCAGCAACAGGAAAATGAAAATATGAGATATTCGTATTATAAGATACAGCAATGAGAATTAACTACCATATGCATCATAAATATAAATTTGAGAGATAGAACTCTCATAAACAAAGATAGCATAACCAAGTATTTCATTTTATATAAAGGTCAGAAACATATATGTGGTGAAAGAAGTGAGGAGAAGGAATTCCTGGGAGGGAACAAGGGATGTTTCCTCACATTCCGGCAATGTTCTGTTTCTTGAGCATGGTGTTGATTACACAGGAGTTTTCACTTTTACAACATTTTTGAGTGGGACTACGATTTTGGCATTTTAATTTTTGTATGGTATTAAAAAAAACATTGTTTATTGTTAAAATTTTTGCGGAGCACAGACAGTTGGTCTGGATAGAGCAGAAATGGTGAAGGTGAACACCTCAAGTCTGAAGTCTGGCC
>NW_007843290.1:0-700 GCF_000696425.1 Galeopterus variegatus
GGGCTTCCGGTCCTTTTAGGTTTTATTGGTGTTCTTTGGTGGTAGACTGTTAATGGTTAATATCAAAATTTTGTCTCTGTTCTGTGGGTTTTTTGTTTTTTTTCGTTCGGTTCTGTGTTGGATTATTAGCTACCCCCACCACATAAGCTCTGCACTGGAACTAATTTGTTTGCTTACTTCTGAAATGGGGGAACTTCCTGTGGGAACCAGCACCTGAGCCCTGTGGTTGAACTAAATTGCTGCTTTGCTGCTGAATTCCTAGGGAAGGCTTTTTGTGTGACTCAGGCTTTAATTATTGACCTTGTAAGCACTTCCTGGTCTTGTGAAGTCTGGTACACCTCGGTTGTGTGGAAACTCTGGTGTAGGCCTGAGCCTTTTCAGCAAACTTCACCCACTTCAGTTCTATATTCCTGATCAGTCTCCACTGAGTGGTCCTGTGCTGATTGGAGGGCAGATTAGCTGTTGATGCTGTGCCCCAGAGTTCCCTACCATCCATACACTAAACACTTCCCATAGGACGGGCCATGTGCCAGTCCCTTGTGATGATTCACCAGCCTCTGAGCAGCTCATTTTTTCAGTTGTCTTGAGCCCCTCACTCCTAATGTGGGTTCATGGGAACCCTGATAGTGGTTTTGCTGCCCTGGGGGCCACCAAGGCCCTCTTCTCCCCTGCTGCCTCCAAGCAACTTCATATGAAGGGC
>NW_007843291.1:0-700 GCF_000696425.1 Galeopterus variegatus
TTTATCAACATTCTATAGTTTATATTGTGGAGGTCTTTCACCTCTTTGCTTAAGTTTATTCCATGGTGTTTTATTTTCTTGGTAGCTATTGTTGATGAGATGGCTTTGCTGCTTTCTTTTTCTTCCAGTTTGGTGTTGGTGTACAGAAACACTACTGATTTTTTGCATGACAAACTGCTATTGATATCCACAAAGCAGCACAGATTAGCAACTGGTAAAGAAAACTTGGAGCTCAGGAGATAGGTCAAAGAGAGATGTTCAACTTTTGGACAAGAGGAGAGAGTTACAATCAGTTTGAAATACATGCTGAAGTAAATCCAATATGGAATCAAGAAGAGCTAAAGGAATCCTAACTTTGATCACATTGGAATAACAGGACTAGGTTATCCATCTACTTAAAACAAACAAGGAGATTAAGATGGCGACGGGTCTGGAACGGCCGTGCCAGGAGACAGCGCGATCCTGAGAGCTGTGCGCCGTGATACCAGAGTATTAATTGCATTTCCAAGAGCAACAAAAGGCGAATAATTCTTTCAACATGATCCTACATCGACAAACAAGCGGCAGCAGGTTCGAGGTTTTGGGGTCGACACAGAAGAGGACTCCTGAGAGCACCCAAGCCCAGCTGCGGGAATGAATGGGCAGCCCAGACAACAAAGGCCAAGAAAGCCAGCAAAAAACTGCGCAGAAATGGAGTGAA
>NW_007843292.1:0-700 GCF_000696425.1 Galeopterus variegatus
CAAGTGAAGTGTAGGAAACCTACCCCTCTTTGTCTCCCTTTTTTCTCTCTAATTTATAATTGCTATCTTACATATTTACCCCATCTACATTTAGAATCACATCAGACAATGTTGTTATTTTTGCTTAAACCATCTAACATAATTTAGAAAATGCAAGAGAGGAAAAATGTATTATATTTACCCATATGTTTATACTTCCCACTATTTCTTCTTTTTTCCTTCCTGATGCTCCAAGATTTATTCTTTTACCATTTCTATATGTTTAGAGAAATTTCTTCAGCCATTCTCTTAAGGTAGGCATGCTGGCAGCAAATCCTCTAGTTTTATCCACTCGCCCTGCCATTCTTGAATGATATTTTCACCAGATACAGAATTCTGGGGTTTCAGTTCTCTTCTTTAGCACTTGAAAAAGGCTCTTTCACTCCTTTTTGCCTCCGTGGTTTATAATGAGAAGTCCACTGTCATTCTAGTTGGGTTTGTTTGTTTGTTTCCTACAGGTAAAGTGTCATTTGTTTCTTACTGCTTCCAACTTTTTTTGTTGTTGTCTAGTTTTCAGAAGCTTAAATACAGTGCATCTTGGGCTGAATTTCTCTAGGCTTATCTGTTTGGGGGTTGCTGGTTTTTCTGAATCTGCAGGTTTACACCTCTTGCTAAATTTGGGAAATTTTCAGCCATAATTTTTTCAAGTTTTTTTTTTTTT
>NW_007843293.1:0-700 GCF_000696425.1 Galeopterus variegatus
CGTGGCTGCAGCAGCTCCGCCTGGGCCCTGTCTTCGCCCCATCTCTCCACCTTGCTCCCTCGTTACCAGCATGTTGTTCCCATCGCCCTCCCGCTGCTGTCCCTGCCTCTGTCCTCCTCTCGCTGGGCCCTGGCGTTTCTCCTTTCTCTTCCCCCCCCACCCCACTCCCCGTCTCCTCCCGGGGTCCCCTTGCCTCTCGCGTCTCTCTGGGTCTCTGTCCCTCGTGTGCAGCTTGCAGACTTGTGCACAGGATCCAGGGCCCCCATGGGGGGTCAGACGGGGTGGGTGGGGATGCCCACAGATGAAGCGCCCTCCCTCCCAGTTTGGGGTGCGCCCGGCTCGGCTGGAAGAGCTCCTCACTGTGGTCTCCCCTGAGATGGCTGCTCCCCTCCCGTGGCTGGGGCCAGCACCCGCTCCTGCGGCGTCTCAGCCCAGCTCCTCCTCACCAGCAAGCAGCGGGTGCAGCACTTTGATTTATCTGGA
Organism: Galeopterus variegatus; assembly: GCF_000696425.1. Taxonomy (NCBI): domain Eukaryota; kingdom Metazoa; phylum Chordata; class Mammalia; order Dermoptera; family Cynocephalidae; genus Galeopterus; species Galeopterus variegatus. The sequence continues at coordinate 484 of NW_007843293.1, forward strand.
AGGTGGCATCCATATGTGCTGAACCCAACCAGCCACTTCCCAGCTCCACTGGGAAGGGTCTGGTCAGGGGTGTCCAGGCCCACTGGGCTGGGGAGCAGCTGTAACTGGACATGGCTTCCATCCTGCAGGGAGAGAGCCTTGGGGTTCTCTCCCCACCCCCTCCAGATGCCCCCCAGACTCCCAGCCGAGACTGGCCCTGGTCCATCGGGTGTTTGGG
>NW_007843294.1:0-700 GCF_000696425.1 Galeopterus variegatus
AAGTCTCAAAATTGCAAATGAAATAATTTAACTTTATACCTGAAAATGATGTACAAAGTAATCAAGGTGGATTCTGATATATCAGTGTAATGCTATATATTAACTGGTAATTTAGGGTTATCACTGCAGTCACAATCTGGTTCAAATTTCTGGTTTTAAAATCCATTTCTTTCCAATATAGCTGCCTCATACATCTGAAGTAGGCACAACTGGGTTTGGGGAATTTGGGAGGGTTGGTGTCTAAGCTCTTTATCTGGATAAGTCTAATAAAAGTGGAGTGCACTTATATGCTGTGCTTGGAGTAAGCATAGCCACTGATCTTGTCAGCAGGTTTTCAACTCTCACAATTGGTGGTGACCCAGTTGCTTTTCAGAGTAAAGCAGTTTTTTGTTTGTTTGTTTGTTTTCCCCAACTGCCCTCTTCAGTAGACTTTTCTTAGCGTCTGTCCCGTTTTAATCAAGGGACTTCAGTACAGTGCTCCAGCTTTTCTCCCCACATGAGCTACTCCCCCATTCCTCATTCACAGCCACAGTGAAGAGATTCCTTCCAGACCCCAGGAGCCACAAGGACCCGATAGAGTCACGCCAGCCCGGGATCCCTCTCTGACCTTAATAATCACTCGTTTATGGTAAACTCTAGCTCAGTGTTTGTTAATCTTAAAATATCTTTATTTTGCCATTTTGCTTGAAAAATAATTTCA
>NW_007843295.1:0-700 GCF_000696425.1 Galeopterus variegatus
CATTCTTTTGGGTATATACCCAGAAGTGGGATTGCTGGATCATATGGAAGATCTATCTCTAATTGTTTGAGAAACCTCTATACTGTTTTCCATAGTGGTTGTACTGATTTACAGCCCCACCAACAGTGTAGGAGTGCTCCCTTCTCTCCACACCCTTGTCAGCATTTGTTATTCTCTGTCTTTTTGATTATAGCCAGTCTAACTGGGGTGAGGTGGTATCTCAATCTGGTTTTAATTTGCATTTCCCTGATGATTAGTGATGTTCAGCATTTTTTCACATACCTGTTGGTCATTTGTATGTCTTCCTTTGAAAAATGTCTATTCAGCTGCTTTGCTCATTTTTTAATTGAGCCATTTGTTTTTTTACTGTATAATTGCTTGAATTCTATGTACTTCCTGGATGTTAATCCCTTGTTCGATGCACAGTTAACAAATATTTTCTCCCACTCTGTAGGTTGTCTTTTCACTCTGTTGTTTCCTTTGCTGTGCAGAAACTTTTTAGTTTGATATAGTCCCATTTGTTTATTTTTTCTTTTGCTGCTTGTGCCCTCAGGCTCATGTTCATAAAGCCTGTGCCCAGACCTAACTGCTGAAGTGTTTCACCTATATTGAGTGTTGTGCTGGCCAGGTGCCAATAAATAAATAAATAATAAAGTAGATATTTCTATTTACCTTCTTGGCTTTTATGCTATTATTGTCA
>NW_007843296.1:0-700 GCF_000696425.1 Galeopterus variegatus
ACACGGAAAAAGACAAAAGACAAAAAATAAATAAATAAATAAATAAATAAATAAAATAAAATAAAAATCTAAATTTATCATAAGCACATTAACTTAGGGGGTAATGAAAAAATATGTTGACTTACGTAACTTTGGAAATGAGGGGAAGCTGTTAAGACTAAAGATGAACAGAAGATACACAAGCACTGTACTATATTTCATAAAGTTATTTTCTCCTGGGATATGGGTCAATGATTCTGAAATCAGTACACATGTATGCTAGAACAGAGCAATGAATGGCAGATGACAGCAGCCAGGTTTCTCATTCTCTGAGTGAGCTTCAGACAAGCAAGGTGAGAAGGCTACAGCGATCCATGCTTTAATGGATTAGAGTTGGAGATACTATGAACTCATGCTTAGTTTAATGCAAATACAGGTGGAAACTTTAGAAATATTTACAGATATGTTTATATGTACTGGTTAGTATACTCACCTATGTCTGCTAGGAGAGCCTAGAAGAAAAGACACAGCAGTAGCAACCAGCACACCTAAATAAATAAATTATTTTAAAACCATGATAATGTGGGTATGTCAAAGGGACACAGGAGACAATGGAAAGAGCTCTGAATAGTCAAAGATTTAAGAATCTGAACACTACCCAAATAAAGTCGCATTGGATTATGACCCAACATATACAATAAATATGGACAAGTAAATACTG
>NW_007843297.1:0-700 GCF_000696425.1 Galeopterus variegatus
TTCCCACCTCTAGTAATCACAGTTTTGTTGTCTACTTTTGAGATTTCAACATATTATTGTGTATTGTATCTTTCTTTCTTATTCAGCTTTATGTGACACAAGAGGCTTCAGAAATGAAGACCTAAAGGAACAGGTAAGTCTGTGTACTTTTTTAATACTAGGTTTGATGCAGAAGTGGATAGTTGTGAAGAAGTATGATTGTACAAAGTGGGTACAATTTAATGGTAATAAACTGGGGGAAACTCAGCAAGAACTGTTTGCTGAGATTCTTCTCTGTGTCCCTGTGTTTACAGAGATTAGGATGTTCCATTCCTCCAGGTATAGACTGAGTTCCTCTCGAATGAGGGTCTTATGATCTGCTCCAGGGGACAAGGGCTAGAGATCATGAGATGACCTTCTTGCCTCAGCTGTTTTTTTCAGATGCCAAGATGCCATATTTTGGAGTGATGGTATGGGTCAAATGTGTCCCCCAAGAGGTCATGTTTTGGAAACTTAATCTTCACCATAACAGTGTTGAAACGGTGGGAAATGTAATTGTGGTATTTGAAAGGTGAGGGTATTTGAAGAGGTGATTAGATTGTGAAGACCATGCGCTGATGAACGGTCAGATCCATTCATGCAGTAATGTGTTGATGGTTAAATGGGTGGTCATGGGTGCAGTTCTGATGGCTTTACAAAGAGATCAAGTGAGAAGGTTAGC
>NW_007843298.1:0-700 GCF_000696425.1 Galeopterus variegatus
GAGAAGATGTATTAGCAGAAAAGGAGACTATCCCAAATAAATGGTTATAGAAAGCAGGACTTTTGCTTATATAACTAAGCAAATCTTAGTGGGGGGTCTCTGTGAGTATCTGTGTGAATGTGTGTGTGCGTGTGTGTGTATATTTTTTTGTGTATCTGTGTACGCGTATGTATCTCGGTGTGTGAATCTGTGTGTGGGGTGTGTTTCTGAGTGTGTGTGTGTGTGTGTGTGTGTGTGGAAAGGAAGATAAGGGAAAATGAAAAGAAAAAGAGAGCATGATAGAGGGCACATTGTGAATGTTAATATACAGGCCAAAAAGTAGCAACTCCATTTTACTGAGGCAAAAAGAGCATGTGAAGTACTTCCTCTGAATGCGCTGAAAGCTAAATTCATTATTTAAACCACTGTATGTTTTTTCATCTAGAGTGTAGGATAACACAAGATCACATGTATTAATTTCACCGGAGAGGTCAGTCAATATTTAACTGTTTGCCTGAGTACCTAAATTCCTTAATTTATCCTTTTTAAGGAGATTCAATTTTCCTAATCTGAATGACCATTGCTCTGTTCTGTATCATAACTTCTGGATAAGGTATGTTTAGAAAATACCTAAAAGACAGGTTCTTTTGAAGCTTTAATCCCGTCCATCCCGCTTTTCAGTTTTATGATTTGGGGTTGGTGCTTACTTTGGCGATTGGGT
>NW_007843299.1:0-700 GCF_000696425.1 Galeopterus variegatus
AGGTGAGAGGTTGCCAGAGAGGAGAACAGACATGCCCAGGTCACTCAGGGAGCAGCTGCAGAGTTGCCCCTGACCAAGGGTCTTCTGATATTCACTCCAGAGTTCTGTAAAATACATTGTACAGCCTCAGCCTTGTGGTCCTTTGCTCCTTCTTTCAAAGCTGCCTTCTTTCTCCACCTCTTTCCTTCTTTCTCCACCTCTTTCCTTCACCAAAAGTTTGGCTCTTGATGTCTTTTCTTCAGATCATCCCAAAGTGGGAAGACCAATTTATTTCTCTATTTGTCAGTATTTGTCAGAATTTATCCCGCAACAGGTGGGGAGAAGGGTCACAGCACTTGGTTGCAACCTATCTCCTGCCATGAAGACAATGGTCAAGACGGCATTGTGTGGCCGCAGGCTGGGAGTGGGTCCAGCCTGGAGGAATATGACTATAGAGGATTGTAGAAGGTCTTGGCCAAAGTACCTCCCACCTCCTTACATTCTGAGGTGGGGAGGTTTTAGGAGGAGAAGTGGACGACCTGTTTAATCTCTGGGACATTTATTTGTATACCATTACTATCTTTCTAATTTGGAAAATTCAGAAGCACAAGTTGAAAAATCAATATCTCATAAAAATCTGTTCAGAGAAAATTATTTTGTCTTTTCCTTCTTGAAATGAGGAAGCAGTCGAATGCTGACCTCTACATGATTGCAATTTAAA
>NW_007843300.1:0-700 GCF_000696425.1 Galeopterus variegatus
TCATTAACTCACAGGATAATACATCGAAATTGACCGATTTTATGTATAGGAAAAAATTGAGTAGGAAATATATTAAGGAAATTTAGAATCATCTCTATAAACTAAGCCCTTTGGCATACAAATTAGCATTTCAGTCCAGAAATGAGCCTTCTGAAGCAATGTAACTTCCCAATTTTTTTCTCAGGACCTAAGGATCTCAGAGTTTTAAAAGTGATTAATGAGAAGATTCCATGGCCCAAGAAATCTCAAATGCTAATGCCATTTTCAAACAGTGCTCGTAAATGGCACACAGGGCATTTGATAACAAGCTTCTAATTTTTAAAAATTTCTCTTTCATATTATTTTTTTTTAAAGCCTAAAGAACACAGAAAGTGCCCCTTGGTAGTATCTGAAATACAAACTAAACAATACCCACATCCCAAGTCAAATCAATTAAACCATTAAACCACTTTAGCCAGAAGCAGCTTTGAGGGATTTCTAAAGTCAGTCCTCAATCTCCAAGAAATGGTCAGGGCCTTTCTATTCTTAATCTTTTTTTTTTTTTTTCATTCTTTCTTTTTGATCATACTAGCAACAATTTATTATACCAGTGACCACAGTGTTTTTAAAGATCCCAGACTTAATTATTACTGATTTTAATTTTTTTTAACCTAAGAATCCACTAAAATTTTTCAGCATATGGTTTCTAACCTAAAATCAA
>NW_007843301.1:0-700 GCF_000696425.1 Galeopterus variegatus
TCCTTGTTGCATTAACTTAGCCTATTGCCCTAATTAATGCAATGGCCGAAAAGGAGCTTGAGTTTTTAACAGAGGTCCTAGAGAAAATGCGAACTTTTATCAAGGGTCTGTGACTGACAGGAAGGCCAGGAACAAATACTAACTTAAATGCAAATGTGAGTGAAAAATCAGGAAAATCCACATAGAAGGACATTGCGTACAATAGGCCTGGATTCTTTAAAAATGTCAGTGTCATAAAAGATTAAAAAGGGCTGAGTACCAGATTAAAGAAGCCTAAAGGATCATAACAACTAAATGCATGACATTTGATCAGACCCAGGCTCTAAAAAAAATTCTATATGAGACACTATTGATACAACTGGAGGAATTAGAATATGCAGTGCATATTGGAAAATAGACCAGCATCAATGTTACATTTCCTTGAGCATTGTAATGGCATTGTGGTTATGCAGGAGAACGTAGGAAACACATGCTGATGTATTTTGGGGTCAAGCGTTTAATGTCTGCAACTTAATACCATGTAATTCAGCAAACAAATAACCACAATGTTATGGTTATGATAATAGTATGGTTATAGTAATGATAATTTGTATATATGATAAAATACCAACAATGCATGAATCTAGATGAATCTAGAAGAGTATGTTGATATTCTTTGTACTATTCTTACAGTATTTCTCTAGACTTTTTTTTTTAAAAA
>NW_007843302.1:0-700 GCF_000696425.1 Galeopterus variegatus
AACATAATACAAGATCTTTGCTGTTAGATCAGCAGTACCTCCTTCTGTTTCCATATACACAAATATACACACCCTCACACGTCTCTCTTTCTAATTGTGCATTTATCCTTAGTTTGAGTGTATAATTTGTAAAATCTGCATTGAGGTAATGGATCCTATGGAAGGAATGAAACAAAGCTTGCATTCAGGACCTACTTAAGTGAAGAAAAAACTCAGATAAGTATGCATTTACTTATAAATTTATCTAACAAGAGCTTTCAGGTTAAAAAGCAAGAGTAAAAACAACTTGACTGAAATGTTTACCCTTCTTAAATCAGTAAATAATTAAAAATGACAAACTTTTAAATTTGATACTGTCGCAACTCTGTTTTTGATATCACTGATTTTCAATCCAAAGACTTAATATTGTTATTATTCTTTAAAATCTCAGATAAAACTTTTCTCTGGTCTCACATATATCAATCAATAGTTAACATATATTGGTATAGCCCTTACAAGCAAGTTAATTTTAAGCTATTTGAAAAGCTAATATTTAAATCAAAGTGTAATTTACAGGATAGGTACCAACAGAGATTTGCTCTAAATAAATGTCTCTGTATTAGTCTCTGTATTAAAAACAAAACAAAACCACAACAATGTGACAGCATCAGCATTACAGACTAAACAACCTGAGGACTTGAGTTTGCCACAGCCCTTTGAA
>NW_007843303.1:0-700 GCF_000696425.1 Galeopterus variegatus
AGAATGAACAAACTTTCTGAGTTTCAAAAGTGATCAAGTTCCATATACATCATTGTTAAACTTGAAGCTAACTTTCCTCCAGAAACCTCATGGGGGGAAGGGAGAGGAGGGATGCTCTTGAATAAAGTCTACTTTATCATCTATAAACTTCATAGTTACACAGCTAGATATTGTGTGAATTCATTGGGAACATTTCTTAGGATGCAATTAAAATGTAGTAGTAGTACTTAAAAATACATGGCATACTTTAGTTAATAGCTTACTGCCACCACCTGTGGAAGGAAGAGGATTATGGTGGAAAAAACTCTTAAAATGAAAGAACTACTTGTTTCACCTCTTCAGGCTTCTCACATGGCTTTGCTTTCTCACTTGTTCATCCTTCTGGGACCTACATGCCTCATACTGATCACAGTTCATCATTCTCTTCCCATGTTCTCAAGAAGGAATAGCAGCATAATCCTTCATAAATAGGTTTTATTTTTTCATTCCATTACTTCTAACTATAACCCTAATAAAATCTATGTTTATCTGTTTTGGTAGAAGTGTCTGGTATAACCAACTAGATTTTTCTAAGAATTTCAGAGTTTTAAAAAAAATGCCAAATTTAAAAAATTATAAGTACAGAAATACAAAGTAAGAGTAAATATGAACATTCTGAAAAGTAGGCTGGCATTGTATTAACTGTATGAATGCATTTTCT
>NW_007843304.1:0-700 GCF_000696425.1 Galeopterus variegatus
AAAAAAAAAAAAGTCAAATTTCATCAAATTTATTTTAAAGACCTTAATTGGCTTTCTTTGCAATTCTATAATAAGGCAACATCTCATTCTATAGAATAGAATGAATATTTCTATGAGTTGAGCAGAGAAGTTTTGTTTTACAGACAGAAAAGGGCTGAGGAGAGAAAACAAAAAGTGGCTTGGTTGTTTCAAAGTTACTTATCTTGTAAAAGTTAAAGTAGGGAGGACTCCCTTATCATGCTGTCTAAAAGTGGCTTTCTGGGGATTTGGCTATTTTCTATCACTCTCCTGATTTCTCGAGTCAGATAAACAACTTCATTTTTACTTGGTGATGTAGAAATTTAGCATGAGTGACTACATTTTAGTTTGGTCTATTGGGCCTAGTGCAGGAACTCCGCCAAACCAATAGCCTCTTATAAATTTTATTTAGCACCACCACCTCCACCTCCACCTCCAACACCACTGCCACCATCACCCTCATCACCACTCACCACCACCACCATAGGGTATTTACAACACAGTTCAGTCATTGAAGAACACCCTGGACGTAGGTGGACAAGCAGAGAGGAAACAGAGAGAGAAAGGTACAGAGACTGCTATAAATCATACCATCTCTAAATTGCTTCAGCATTTGCTGAAACGTGAAAGTCCAGGGCATGGATACAAAAATATGACAGAAAAAGAATCTTTATGTGCCCTA
>NW_007843305.1:0-700 GCF_000696425.1 Galeopterus variegatus
AAAAAAAGCTGAACTTTTCATTCTCTTTGTCACTCAACCTTTCCCTTACATCTGGCTCTACACAGAGTTTACAAAACCCTTTTCTGCTGGCTTTAGCATTTAAAAAAAAAAAAACCCAGCTAATAGAGAAACTTAAAGATTTTAATCATTTTTTTCTGTTCATTTGCTATGGACGTATTTCAACTCTTATTTGTACCCTTTTGGAGGCTGAGATTGTCAGAAGAGATGACTCCCCCCTTTTATTGCAAGCTTATTCCTTTTTTTTTTTTTTTAAGGATCATTTTTGATTACAGAACTGGAACCAGAGTCCTGAGTTCCCTTGACTAGGGATCACGCACCTTAAGATGAGATGCTCACATTCTCTCAAGGTATCTGACACTTCTACTTTAGTGAATTCCTCTTGCTGATCATTTCTGTGCTCCAGAGTACTGGCTTCAATTTTTGCTTTTTATATTTCCTGGGAAATTAGATATTGTCACATAAAGAATTGACAGATACTCTGATTTTACTAAAGTAAGAGAGTAGACAATTGGAGCCCTCTATCATTACTAATTTTATATTTAGTATTTTGTGCTCTTTTTGAGCACCATTTACCAGGCAAAGGATTGTGTGTTTAAATCTGATTTTAAAAAAATGTGTCCCAGGGCCAGCCCGTGGCTCACTCGGGAGAGTGTGGTGCTGATAACACCAAGGCCACGGG
>NW_007843306.1:0-700 GCF_000696425.1 Galeopterus variegatus
GGGTGGGGAGAGGAAGATATAACAACCACAACTTTTTTTTTTGAAGTTCTTACAACAAGAATGTGGAGGGGACACACCTGGGTGGGAGGGGGGAGAGGGAGGAGGGAGGGAGGTTTCGGTGATGGGACACAATAACTAACTACATTGTATATTGACAAAATAAAAATAATAAAGAATAAATAAAAAAAAATAAAAAGTTAAATAAAGGCATGGCTTATATAGAAGACATTGAAACTGAACTTCTAGAGATGAAAACTACAAAGTTTGAGATAAAAAAAAAATACTGAACAGAGAATTCCAGTTTCAGCTCGGACATCTAAAGAGGTTGGAAGTTGTCACTGTCATCTTTACATCATGAAAGAGCTGGACAAAGTAAAAGTCAATGACTTTTGTGGAATTTATCAGAGAACTGAGCATACAGGGAAAAATGTCACACCAAAATCTGGAGAAACAGGTACGTCCAGAGAGACACAGCCGAATATGGCTAACGGGAACAGAAATCCTTAGAGAAATAAACTGGTAGAAGACTTAAATAATAAGTTTCATGAAGTGCTGCAGTCTGAGCATGAGGTGAGAAACTTCCTGAAAGCTTCAACCATGGGGGCCCAGACCTTCATGGGACTCACATCTAGGAACTATACCAGGTTCTTACACTTAGCAATTGAAGTGTTTCCATCTTTTTTGACATTTGCCTTTATTT
>NW_007843307.1:0-700 GCF_000696425.1 Galeopterus variegatus
ACTGTAGGTCCAAATTTGACAAAGCCCCCGGTGGAAATAGGCCAGCCGCTTGGTACCCTTGAGAAGCTCATGACCTTAAAGAGCTAAGAAAGGACCCAGGCTCTAAGTTTCAGGATCCCTAAGGAGAGCCCCAGCCAACTCTCCCATAGGGGTCAATGTTATGGCTGTGGGGAACAAGGTCATTTCAAAAGGGACTGTCCCAACCAGAAAAATAAAAACCTTCCCTCTACGCTGTGCCCTAGGTGTGGTAAGGGGCTTCATTGGAAGCGTGAGTGCCAGTCTAAGTTTGACAAGGAAAGTCTTTAAACTAGAGGAGGGGCAATCCCCAACCCCATCACCCCAAGGGGATATAAAGCAAGTGCCTCCATGCCCTACCAGACGGCCAGCACCCCAAGCTCATTGGACTATACCTATAGTTCCTGGTTTAAGACCAAAAATGAATCTTAAAATTCAAGGCAAAGAGTTTTGATGCCTTGTTGACACGGGGGTGGATCGAACAGTCCTTAGCCACTATGGCAACAATAAATGGGTCTCTGCCTTCAAAGACAAGCTATTGTTGAATGGCATCACCAATGCCTAAAAAATCAATTATTAAAACCAAAAGGGGGAGTCACCAGCCCTCATCAGCAGTTGGGACAGGCCAAAAATCTTAAGTTCTTGCCAGACACCCAGGGTACTGAGGACCCTGAGGAGTTTATTG
>NW_007843308.1:0-700 GCF_000696425.1 Galeopterus variegatus
GCAACACTGAGGGTTGCGATCCATTGCCGGACACAGAAAAAGACAAAAAAAAAAAAAAAATTTTTTTATAGGTTATATGTGATCTCATTGATAACCATAAATAAAATATCCATAGAATATACATGAAAGGAAATGAGAAGAGAATCAAAATGTGTCACTACAAAAGAAAAAAATCAATTATATACAAAAGAAGATAGTAATGGAGGAAATTAGGACAAAGACACTATAAGACATACCCACGACCAGTAGCAAAATGGCTGAAGTTAAGTTCTTCCTTATCAGTAATTACTGTAAATGTGAATGGATTAAACTCCCCAACCAAAAGGCATAGATTGGCAGAATGAATTTTAAAACCACAAACCAATTGTATGCTGTCTATGGAGACTTAATTTAGATCTAAAGACATAAATAGGTTGAAAGTGAAGCAGTAGAACAGGATATTCCATGCGAATAGTAATCAGAAGAAAGTAGGGATAGCTATCATATATCAGAGAACATAGACTTTAAGTCAAAAACTGTTACAAGAGACAAAAAGGACGTTATATATTGATAAAGGTGTCAGTTTACCAAGAAGACATAACAGTTGCACCAAACATCAGAGCCCCAAAATATATGAATGAAACAGTAACCATAAACATATGCACCAAACATCAGAGCCCCAAAATATATGAATGAAACAGTAACCAAATTGAAGGGAGAA
>NW_007843309.1:0-700 GCF_000696425.1 Galeopterus variegatus
CCACAGGACTTCCATCTAGAAGGATTCTTCCATCCTACCCCATTCCTCTCCCGTAGCTGGCACCAGGGCACCCTCGGACCTCAGCTCAAATGCCACTCCCTGGAAAGCCTCCTGACTCTGTCGCCCCTTCCCTCCATATCTACATCTAGCTTCTTTGTTAGTCGTGCTTTCATCTGAATTCCTTCCCCCAAACACCTACTTGAATATATATGTATTCATCAGTGAAATGATCTGATTTATTCATCTGTAAACTCCAAGACAGCAGGGACTGTGTTTGGCCTGGTTCACTCACCTGTCTTTCCCCAGCGCTGGATGACGCTCAATAAATGCTACATGAAAGAATGAATGAATTCTGGTTTAGTTCTAAGATTTTCAGTAGGACAAGTATCCTCCAATTCTTAACACTTTCACTTCTTTTTTAAAAATCCCTTTAGTCTCTAAAAAATCTCTTTAGTCTCTGGGATGACTCATATTCTCTCTAAGTGCCATTCCAAAGTTTTTACTGTCCAAAAACTTATTTTCATGAAATCTTCAACCTTAAAATTCCACCCACTTCTCCCTTATTTGCTGCACTTACTACTCTGCCCCAAAGCTTCCTGTTTCCTTTAAACTATTGGAGCTCATGTTGGCGAGCTGAACTGCATCTCTGCTTCTTTCCTTAGCAATGTAATTGTTTACTATTTCCTTTGCTTGATTTTCC
>NW_007843310.1:0-700 GCF_000696425.1 Galeopterus variegatus
CACACACACACACACACACACACACAAATACATGCATATACACAAGATGTATACAACATATAAAAGTGATGCATAAAGTGAGACCTGGCTATATGGAAAAAGTTAGCACTGCAGAAACCAAATAGAAGATATTATTTCTGATGCATTTGGAAATGTTAATGGAGAATGGACTTCAACAGTTTACAAGGGCTTATGGTATGTAGCTTGGTCTGGTTTACACCAATTGACACTGTTTTCTTTTGACCAAGAGCTGGATTTTATTTATATTCTGGTTGGAACCTTTGACTCACAGGATCAGACGCACACAACCCCTTTGGCTTTAAAAAAAAAAGCCACTTGGATACCCAAGAAGGAAGAAGGTAGCGTGTTGCAGTCTCCTTTGTGGGTTGTGGTTAGTGTAACAGGATCATGAACAAAAGGGTCATGAAACCACAGGGTTTGGACAGGGAACACTGCAAAGCAGCAGCTGTCTTCAAACGAAAAAGGTTGTACAGGCAAACTGAGCATATGGTTAGTTAGTGTCCTAAGATGACTTGGGTGAAGACTGGACCCAAGGGGAAAATGAAGGGTGTTAAAAAAAAAGAAACTCTCTTTGGCTGAACACCTACTGTATGTAAGAACTTTAGTCTCTTTTATTCATAGTACAACCCAGCTGGGTTTAACTCCTGTTTCCAAAAGAGGACACCATACTTAGGAGAAT
>NW_007843311.1:0-700 GCF_000696425.1 Galeopterus variegatus
CTTTGACCAAAAAATGAAGGTAAAATTTTGAGAAAAGTTTAAACAACTGATGCTGGAACAATTGAACATCCACATGCAAAAAATGATGAATCTAAACACAGACATTACACACTAAACATGAAATGCAAAACTATAAAACTCCCGGAACATAGCATAGGACAAAATCTAGAGAATCTTGGGTATGATGAGGACTTTTTAGATAGAACACCAAAGCATAACCCATAAAAATATAATTTATAAAATGGATTTCATTAAAATTTTTAAATGTTTCTGTAAAATACTCTGTCAGGAGAATAAGACAAGGCGCAGACTGGGAGAAAATGTTTGCAAAAGATATATCTGATAAAAGATCGTTACCTGAAATATGAAAATAACTCCTAAAATTCAACAATAAAAAAATGAACAATCTGATTATAGATGGGCAAAAGACCTGAACAGACACCTCATCAAAGAAGATATACAAATGGCAAATATGCATATGAAAAGATGCTCCACATCAAGTAATTAGGGAAATGCAAATTAAAAAATGATATACCACTGTATACCTATTAGAAAGTCTAAAATCTAGAACACTGACATCATCAAATGCTGGTAATGATGTAGAACAACAATAATTCTCATTTACTGCATTTATTAAAACTGTATATGAAAGTTTATAGCAGTTTTATTCACAATTGCCAACAGTTGGAAACAACCAGGA
>NW_007843312.1:0-700 GCF_000696425.1 Galeopterus variegatus
TATCTGCAATTGTTTGAGGAACCTCCATACGATTTTCCATAGAGGCTGCACCATTTTGAAGCCCCACCAACAGTTTATGAGAGTTCCTTTCTCTCTGCAACCTCACAGGCATTTATCATTCACAGTCTTCTGGATATTAGCCATCCTAACTGGGGTGAGATGGTATCTCATTCTGGATTTGATTTGCATTTCCCAAATGATTTCCTGAGTGATGTTGAGCATATTTTCATATGTCTGTTGGCCATTCATATATTTTCCTTTGAGAAATGCCTATTTATCACTTTTGCCCATTTTTTAATTGGGTTACTTGTTTTTTTCTTGTAAAGTTGTTTCAGTTCCTTGTATATTCTGGATATTAATCCTTTGTCAGATGTATATTTTGCAAATATTTTCTCCCACTCTGTTGGTTGTCTTTTAACTCTATTAATTGTTTCCTTTGCTTTTCAGAAGCATTTAGTTTGATATAATCCCATTTGTTTATTTTTCCTTTGGTTGCCCGTGCTTTTGGGGTCTTATTCATGAGGTTTGTGTCCAGTCGTACTTCCTGAATTGTGTTTCTCCTATTTTTTTAAAGGAGTTTTATTGTTTCAGGGTGTATAATTAATTCTTTAATTCATTTTGAGTTGAATTTAGTATATAGTGAGAGGTATGGGTCTAGTTTCATTCTCCTGCATGTTGATATCCAGCTATCCCAGCACCA
>NW_007843313.1:0-700 GCF_000696425.1 Galeopterus variegatus
ATGATAGGAAAGTGATATGCATTCATTAGAAACCATCCTTCGAATATCCACCATTTTGTTTCTCATTTTCAGTACAGTATTCAATAAATTGCATGATATTTTCAACACTTTACTATAAAACATGCTTTGTGGTAGATGACTTTGTCCAACTGCAGGTTAATGTCAGTGTTCTGAGCACATTTATTCAGCCTTGTTACTCGTAACTAGTCTGCTTAGGTTTTTATTTATTTTTTCTTGATTCAATCTTTGTAGACTCTATGTGTCCAAGAATTTTTCAGTTTCTTCTAGGTTTTCCAGTTTGTTTGTGTATAGTTGATCATAATAGCCTCTAATAATTCTTAGTATTTCTGTGGTATCAGTTGTAATGTCTCCTTTTATATTTTTAATTTTATTTATTTGGGTCTTTTGTCTTTTTTCTTAGTCTAGCTAGTGATTTGTTGATTCTGTTTGCTTAATGGTATCCTATAATTCCTGGAGGCTTTCTTTACTTTTTATTATTATTATAATTTGTATGACTGGGTTATTTCAAATGACCTGTCTTCTATTTCAGAGATTCTTTCTTTTGATTGCTATCATCTACTGTTAAAGTTCTCGATTGTATTTTTTTAATTCATTCATGGAATTTCTTAGTTGTAGGGTTTCTGTTTTATATATATATAAAAGGGTTTCTGTTTTATATATATATATATATATATATATA
>NW_007843314.1:0-700 GCF_000696425.1 Galeopterus variegatus
TCCTGCTTGCTTTCTTAATTCTCTTAACATTTGTGTTAGTTTTATCACTGATTCTCTAGTGCTTTCCAATTTAACTGTCACATTATCTGCAAATAGAGGTAGATTTACTTCACCGTTTCTAATTTTTGTGCCTCCAATAGTTTCCTTTTGTTTAACTGCGGTGGCTAATACCTTCTGTATGATGACTGAGTAGAAAAAACACAAACTGTTTCTCCAGGACTCTTGCACTCAATCAACACAGGAGGCTTCTGTGACCAAATGTGTGGGATTTCTCCTCACTGACAAGCAAGCAATCCTTTCTTCAGTGGACACCAGCGGGTGTCCTCTAATTTAGTTCAATTATGACACTATATCCTGGTGGATAGTGTCAAATCACACGGATTGAGGGCTCAGTCCCCAAGACTGTCCCCATTTCAGTCACCAGTTACAAGTCTAGTAAAAAATAAAATAAAATAAGGGCATCTAAAGAGTAAAAGAAGGAATGAAATAGTCTTTGTTTGATGATGGCATGATCTTATATATAAAAAACCCTAAAGATACCACCAAAAACACTGTTAGAACTGTTAACAGTTAGAACCGATAATAGAACTTACGACTGACCAGCTTCAAGTTGGGGTTCCCACAACCCCCTCTTTGGGGTCAACTAAAGCAGTTTTGCTAGAGCGAAACTTTGGATTTGCTAGAGCAGTTCACAGAACTC
>NW_007843315.1:0-700 GCF_000696425.1 Galeopterus variegatus
CTCATCTGAATTTGAGACCTCCAAGTGTCACAGAGTCAAAGAACAGGAATCCTGAAGTCAGACAGTTATGGGTTTCAAGCTGGTACACCATATTAAATCCCGAGTCTGCTTTCTTGTGTGTAAAATGGGTACAATATCCACCTTGGCATTTTAAGTTTAAATGATAAAATAGTAAATTGTAGACATTTAATTAATGTTAGTCCCTTCTCTCTAAAGTATTCTCTTTTCAGCTCTAAAAACTCAGTGGTTCTAAGTTACTGATTTATGGTTGCAGAAAGCTACAGCAGCTGCCTTCAGTCAAAGATGCAGAGAAAAGATTCTCAGGGAAGGTGTGGTTCACTTGCAAGTCCATTATGATGCCTTATTGGTAAGATGTAGAAAGCTGGGCTGGAATAATTTATAGTGATAACAGAAAGCCGGGGTGACTGTACATCCTGGTGAGCCTGAGACCACCCTGGTTTACACCATTTGTCCCAGCGTCCTTCCTGTCCTTCCTGCCCAGTTTAGCATTTGTCCCAGACAAATGTATTCTGGTTTGGATGACAAATTATAAGGACACCCTAAGGACCACTATATTTCAGAAACCAGAATGATCAGGGAGGCTCACTGAATTTTCAGCTAGCTAAATGACTGAAGTTCGAAGATTTCCATAAGCAGACCAGCAGATTAATGTAAAAATAGCAATTCATAATTATTCTTT
>NW_007843316.1:0-700 GCF_000696425.1 Galeopterus variegatus
TCTGGGTGAATTTCAGCTTACTCATACTGAGGGTTCACAGACATCGTGTTCACATATGGTGGACAGCCCCCAGTTACATGAACATGAAGATAAATGGTTTGTTGATTCATCTGCAGTAATGTACTAATGTTTTGTTTTGTTTGTTTCAAATTTATAATGCTGAAATGTCTTATATTTTAATACTCATGAGTAAAACCAAAAACAAGGAGATGTTATTTCCCTGCTGACCCTAAGCAAAGAGGGAGGTGCAGTGAGTGGAATCATGGCCTTAGATGGGATATTTGCCTTTCTTTACTGAAACACAGGGTTGACCCCTTGTGCCTCAGTACTACCTCATGCTTTTTTTTTTCCAACAAAGATTGAACTATATTTTTTTATTTTAGTTCTCAGAAAAGCAATACAATTATGTTGAGCAGTAGTACGAGACAAATTAGCAGCACCATATCCATTGGGCTACATTATATATACATATATTTTTAATTAATTAATTTTTTTAATTTATCAATATACAACATAGTTGGCTTTTGTGTCCCTTTAGCGATTCCACCATCCCTCTCCCCCCTCCCACCCATCAACATATCTGTTACTTGTCTTAACAAATTCAAGGAACTGTGATTGCTGTGTCTTCTCCCCCCCCCCCATTTGTTTGTATATTTATTTATTTATTTATTTTTAGCTTCCACAAATAAGTGAGAATGTG
>NW_007843317.1:0-700 GCF_000696425.1 Galeopterus variegatus
ACTATTAATATAGCTGGAATAGTATTCACCACATTTCTGTTTTCTATTCACCACCCTTGTTTTTTTTTTTTTTCTTCCACTCTTCTTCTACCTCCTCTAGTTTTCATTGAGCATTTCATATAATTTCATTTTTTGTTTAATTTTTTTAGTAGTTGCCATCGAGTTGCAAAATATATTTACAATAAGTCCTAGTCCACATTCAGATGATACCACACTACTTCGCAGGTGGTCCAAGTACCCAGAACATGGTATTCCCAATTCTTCCCTCCGTCTCTTATAACACTGCTGTAATTTACTTCACTTATTCTGAAGCTGTAATGACTGAACATATTGTTGCTGTTCTTATTTTGAACAAACTATGATATGGTAGGTCAATTAAGATAGAGAAAATATTTTATTTCATTTATTTCTTCTCTAACATCCTTTCTTTATGTAGATCTGAATTCCTAACCTATATTATTTTCCTTCTCTCTGAAGACACTGTGGGACAGTATGAGGTTTGAAGTCAGAAAGCTTGAGTTCAAATCCTAGCTCTGTCACTTACTAGCTGTGTCACCTTGAGCAAGTGACCTACCTCTCTGAGTTTATTTCCCCTTCTGTAAAGTAGACTAATAAATAGTAGCTATGATGTATAGTAGTATATGTGTGTGTATATCATGTGTGCATGTATATATGTGTGTGTACATATATATGTATGTGT
>NW_007843318.1:0-700 GCF_000696425.1 Galeopterus variegatus
CTGTTTTTTTCCATGTCAGACAAGTAATATGCTGACACTGTAACAAGGTCTAGAGGGAGGCACATCTCACACAATTCCGTAAAAACCCAATCATCATACTAATGAACCAAGAAAGGGTCCAATATATTTTTTTAAATAGAATCAAATGTCTCAAGGTTTATACCAACTTATACTCCTACCCCCAGTGGAGTGTATCAATATCTTCACACTCAAAACAACAGGAAGTACTTATTTTGTTGGTCTTATAAGTTTAGTTTTTATATTCATTTGAAAATTTTCAGAAGAAATAAAAGCCATAACCCTATCATCCAGAGATCTCTACCATTAACATTTGGAGTATATCATTCTAGATTTGTCTCTATACATGTATACATATTGTTTTTGAGATAGTATTTTGGCTTTTTGTTTGGTTCTGTTTTTTTGTTGTTTTGTTTTTCCTCTCCTTACTGTACATACTTTTTTTTTTTTGTGTGTGTGAGATCGGCCGCACTGCGCTCAGCCAGTGAGCGCACTGGCCATCCCTATATAGGATCTGAACCCGTGGCAGGAGCACTGCTGCGCTCCCAGCACTGCACTCTCCCGAGTGCACCACGGGCTCGGTCCTGTACATACTTTTTTATACTTGCTTTGTTTAGTCAACAATGTGTTGTGGACATCTTTCCACAACAATATATGTTAACTTAATCATTTTCAAAGCTCT
>NW_007843319.1:0-700 GCF_000696425.1 Galeopterus variegatus
ACCTCCTCTCTCTTGCTTTCTCTCACCATGTGATCTGCTTGTACCCGCCAGCTGCCTGCAACTTTTCTGCCATGAGTAGAAGCAGCCTGAGGCCTGTGCCAGATGCAGTTGTCCCAGAATTGTAAGACAAATAAATCTTTTTCCTTTATAAATTACCCAGTCTCAGGTATTTCTGTTATAGCCACACAAAACGGACTAAAACAGACATATTCCAATTTGTTTATTTTTTTTCTTTTGCTGCCTGTGCTTTTGGTGGGGCTGTAAATTAATACAGCCAACATGGAAAACAGTACAAAGGTTTCTCAAACATCTACAAATAGAACTACCGTACAATCCAATAACCCTACTACTGGGTATATACCCAAAGGAATGGAAATCATCACGTCAAAGGGATGACCTGCACTCCTTTGTTTATTGCAGCTCAATTTACAATATCCAAGAGCTGGAATAAACCTAAATGTCCATTGATCGAAGACTGAAAGAAAGAAACGAAATGTCAAAGGGATACCTGCACTCCTGTGTTTATCAGAACTCAATTTACAATATCTAAGAGTTGGAACTAACCTAAATGTCCACTGATGGAAGACTGGAAGAGGAAAATGTGGTATATATACACAGTGGGATACTACTCAGCCATTAAAAAAAAAAAATCAAATTCTGCCATTCACAACAACATACATGAACTTGGAGAAAATTATGT
>NW_007843320.1:0-700 GCF_000696425.1 Galeopterus variegatus
TTGTAAAAGAAGAGTTGTGTTTTCTCACTAACTTGGTTACTCATAAGAGATTGAATGTGAAAATCATTTTAATTTCTCTAAAAATTACCCAGAAAAGCATGAAGATAGCACATTTAACTTCTTCTTGTGGCTAAAACATAACACTCTTATGCTTCATGTTACGTGATCACAGGCACAGACAGCTGCGAGCTTGTGTTTAACACGAAGCTAGAACGTGCTGACGTGCGAGCTGAAGTGTGATGTTTTCTCACTGTCTCACCGTCATCACTTGTGACGTGTCAGCTGAGTTGTGCCCATGGCAGCAGGGGCCAGGCCCGTCCCCACAGACGTCACACAGCAGCACCGCTGCCACTGCCGTCCCGTGCCCCCCAGCCACGTGGCAGGTCTGAGGGGCTCTCGGCTGACGTGGACAAGCCTGGACGACTCTAGCCACCCGTGCTGGCCTAACCCTAGAGCCTCTTGGGCACCGAGCTTGTGGGTCTTATTTTGTGAAGACTGGGTATGACTACAGGGCAGTGTGATGTCACTTGCCATCTTAAAACCACTGTACAGGGATTTCATGCCTTGTCTTTGCAGAGGATTATGGTAGGAATTAAATTACAGAAATATATACTGTTAGTATGGTAAGAATAACAATTGACTAAAGACGTATGTGTTATGAAATGTGCATTTGATTATTCTTTTTAATCATGATGCTTAA
>NW_007843321.1:0-700 GCF_000696425.1 Galeopterus variegatus
CAAGTAATCGCTTCTATCTAGTTCAATTCCCTAATATTTATCACTGTATCTCAATGCCGGTCCTACTGGGCATTTATACCTCATTAGTTGTGGACACATCCACAGCCTAACAAGGACTGATCAAATGTTCTCCCTCAACAAACTCCTTCACAGCCTTCATCAACTTCTCTTATAGGACAATCATTACCCCATCATTGTCAAATGCTCCAAAATACAGAGTCCTTCCTTTCCTCTGATGCAAGTGGCATCTAAGACTTCTTTATTCTACTTTTACTTCCTTCTTGCACTTGTCTTTCCTAATTTGACCTTATCACTTCATGCTTAATGCATTATAATAAATTCTGAACTAATTTGCCTATTTCCAGAGATGCTTAATCAAAAATTATTTTACCTACAACTGAAATAGATTAGGAAACCTTCCTACATGGAATTTTTCAAGGTCTCTCTATTAACAAATGAAAGCCTAATTCTTACTGTGATTTTTAAGGCTTTTCTACATGCAATCACTGTATCATTGTAGTTCAAATTATGTGAAGTGTCATCACAGTTTTGACTTGATGCACCAGGCCGTGTTTTTAGAGCAGAAAGTATCTTGTTTACTGCATAGCCCACTGATAAGCATGATCCAATCAGACTCCTAAAATCTAGTCTGTATTAGTGAGCTATTGCTACAAATGGAGGCCAACGAAGAAGAGATACG
>NW_007843322.1:0-700 GCF_000696425.1 Galeopterus variegatus
TAGGAGAAAAAGTTCAATTTAGTATTAAAACCAAAATAATAGATGTTGAGGGAAAGAAGAAATTCATATCTGAAACTACAAGCAATTATGAG
The DNA here is from genome assembly GCF_000696425.1 of Galeopterus variegatus. Classification (NCBI taxonomy): domain Eukaryota; kingdom Metazoa; phylum Chordata; class Mammalia; order Dermoptera; family Cynocephalidae; genus Galeopterus; species Galeopterus variegatus. Next base: position 93 of record NW_007843322.1, read on the forward strand.
TAGTAAAATGAATTAAAACCTGAGGCTTTGGGGATCCAAGTTATATTAGAGCAAGGAAAATTCAAGAGAATAAGGTCTTCAAAAGAAATGTCTAACTGTCAAGAGAGTGGAATGGCCTCATGAGTTGGAACTGTAAGACTCAGAAGAAATAAGTGTAATTATAGAAATGGCAGCACATACTGCATTATATTAAAAATAATAATTACAATATCTGGAGAAACCTGATTAATTTGACCAAACTTGACACATCTGAAAATCCTATCAAACCTTAAATTTCTCAACATCATGTCCACGTAGTAATGCCAGTCTAAACTAATCCAACAACATTCTGCTCTGAAGTCAGAGTCTCAACTCCCATCCACCACTCCACCCTTCCTGCAGAAGCAAAAGAAAAAAGAAAAAAAAAAAGACACGGAAATAAACTGAGGGGCCATGGGTCCCCCTCGTGAAATAAAAGGAACAGAGAAGCAGAGCCCTTTAAAACTAATTGCTTGTACCATACAATTAATTCTAGAACTTTCCAAATACTTCATTCAAATGGTTGTAAAAGGTCTTCCTAAAATAAATGCCTTGAATAGAAATCTTTTTTTTTTTTTTTGTCCTTTTTG
>NW_007843323.1:0-700 GCF_000696425.1 Galeopterus variegatus
ATGGACATTTTCACAATTCTTCCAATCTAAGAGCATGGAATGTCTTTCTGTCTTTTTATGTCCTCCTTAGTTTCTGTTAGCAGTGATTTATTGTTCTCATTGTAGTGATCTTTCAACTCCTTGGTTAAATTGATTCCTAGGTATTTTGTTTATTTTTATTTTTATTTTTTGGTTGCTATTATAAATAGACTTGCTTTCTTAATTCCTTTTTCTGCTAGTTCATTATCAGAGTATACAAATGCTACTGATTTTTGTGTGTTGATTTTGTATCCTGCAACTTTACTGAAATTATTTATCAGCTCTAAGAGTTTTTTGGAAGTCTTTAGTTTTTCTGTACATAGGATCACTTCATCTGCAAACACGGACAATCTGACTTTGTCTTTTCTAATCTGGGTCCTGTTTATTTCCTTATCTTGACTGCTCTAGCTAGTACTTCCAATACTATGTTAAATAAGAGTGGTGAGATCCTTGTCCTGTCCTGTTCTTAAGGGAAAAGCTAAAAGCTTTTTTTCCCCAATATCACGCTTTCAGGATGATATTGATGGTGGATTTGCTATATATGTCTTTTATTGTTTTGAAGTATTTTCCTTCTACACCTAATTTACTGAGAGTCTTTATCATGAAACAATTTTGAATTTTGTTCAATCTTTTTTCTGCATCTATTGAGATAATCATATGGTTTATATCCTTGATTTTGTTG
>NW_007843324.1:0-700 GCF_000696425.1 Galeopterus variegatus
CAACTGAACAGGATTCGTGCTGTTGGCAGACCAGGGTGATCGGACATCACCTGGGGGATGGAGGAGGAGGAGGAACCTGATCAGATATCGAGGGTGATCAGCCATTTAGGGTGGGGGATCAGGCAAAACCAATTTAGCAGTCTTCTTGCTAAAGCTGGACAACACAGAGATGAACATGGAAGTCCAAAAGTCAGACCTCGTTGGAAAAGAGCTCAGGGGATCCCGAGCAGAGTCCCGTCCAGGAGAGAACCTTTGTCAGTGTTTCCTCACAGGCCAAGTGAGTGCGGGAAGTAGACGACCTCAGAGACTCACGTCCTGCACATGCCATTGTCCCCTCCTTGTCCCTTAAGCTTCCCTAGTGCACGTTTTGTTTCCTCAGCTGGAATGTCGCTTTTTCAGGGCAGGGACTGTGACATCCCAGGGCGTTCTGCAGCTACAAAGAGGCACGTGGTGGACACTCCTCACTTGCGATGTTTGCTCAGTTGGGATGCGTCATGGCTTCTGATCGCTCCAGGGGCTGCAGTGATGGGAAAGCTTCAGACGTGTTTCTGCTTACAGGTGAATAAGCGACTGGGAAGGAGCACTCAGCGGGCGAGGGGCGGCCGCGGTCTGAAGGACGCCAACCTGAGACCCGGGTCAGGGGCGAGCTGGTCTGAATTCACCGCTGCTGCCCGCGCTGGTTAGTTTGGACCCTGAGGAG
>NW_007843325.1:0-700 GCF_000696425.1 Galeopterus variegatus
ATTAGGAATTTCATTAAGAAGATCAAAGATGATATGCATTCATTCATTCTTTCAAAAAACACTCATCAAGTGTTTATTGTATGGGAATGACACAAGTTTGGTTCACCGGATAAGACAAGGCAAACCACAGATGTGTTTCTTCCCATCACGGGAAATCCAGAGTAGTTAGGGGAAAAGAAATAGTTGAAGAAACACTTATAATAGAGCATGCTAAGAGCCATAATTGCAGGAAAAACAGGAGTCCCCTATAACCAAGTACAGTAGTACCCTTTATCTGCATAGGATACTTTCCAAGACCCTCAGTGGATGCAAATCCTGTGTATAGTGTGTTTTTCCTATCCATACATATCTACGATAAAGCTTAATTTATAAATAAGTCACAGTAAGAGATTAATAATAATCACTAATTAAATAAAGCAATTATGATAATATTCAAGTATCACTACTCTTGCACTTTGGGGCCATTATTAAGTAAAATAAGAATTACTTGCACACAAGCACTGCAATAACTTGACAGTCTATTTGTGCACTGTGATACCATGATAGTTGAATTGATAACCCAGAGGCTACTAAGTGACTAATGGATGAGTAGCATCTATGGCATGGATATTCTGGTCAAGGGGATGATTCATATCCCGAGCAGGATGGAGTGGGAAGGTGAGAGATTTCATGCTACTCAGAACAGCGTGCAATCTAAAAC
>NW_007843326.1:0-700 GCF_000696425.1 Galeopterus variegatus
GTAGAAAAGAAACTAAGTGACAATACTTGCTCATCAAAGTTTGCAGGCAGTTACAAAAACTTCACAGAGGATCTCAGGATAACTAGGTGGTCACCTTGCAGCCAGGAAGGGAGTGGCTCTGAAGTGTGAGCTTTGTGTATTTACAGGAGAGCCAGGGGTTGACTTGGGCTGTGGTCCAGAGGTCAAGATGGGACCTGAGGAGAGAAAGAGTTAGAGAGGCAGCCACGAGCTCAATTATGAAATATAGAAAAGAGAATGGCATTTACCTGAAGGCAAGAGAAATAATTAAACAGAACCCTAGGTGCTCAGCAAGTTGGAGGAGATGAAGGGAATGGTACATTCAGTTTTAGGCATGGTGACTTTGAGATATCTTTGGGACATCCAAATGGCTATGTCCATAGGCAGATGGATACATTAATCTGGGACTCAGGAGAGAAATCTGAGTTATCAATACTGTGCATATGTGGGCGTCATCAGCCTATACACAGTAATTGAAGCCAGGGGAGTGCACAGAATCATTTCAGGAGTGTGCCAAGTGGCAAGGAAAGAGGGAGAGAACCCTGAAGAAAACCTACCTTCAGTCGTGGTCACAGAAGGAAGACTCTGAAAAGGAAACTGAGAAGGAACTTCTAGAGAAGAAGGAGGAAAGAAGAGAAGGCATCATCCTGGAAAACTCCGTAAAAGAGATTTCCAAGAAGTG
>NW_007843327.1:0-700 GCF_000696425.1 Galeopterus variegatus
GGGATCACCGTGCAGTGACAGCCCCCCAGCCAGTTCCCAGGAATCTAGCCCCCACCCTCTATTCTGCTCACCTCCTGCCAAAACTTTAGAACTAAAGTACTTGTGATCTACGGGCCACTGGGCAAGGGCCCAGGTGCCCAAGCTGGGGGAATCCCACCCACCTACCCAGACAGCAGAGTCAGTTTCGGATCCCACAAGACAGCGTACACTGAAGACTCCTTGGGGCGTGTTCTGCCTTCCTCCAGAGCTCGGCCATCCTCTTGGTTTTCTGATAAATCCCCAGGTTCTGCCAAATGATTCATGTAGATGGGAGTTTCCCCAGTTCTTGGTCTTTCTGCTTGGCTGGGCCACACGACCTCCTGGACCAGGCAGACAAGCAGGAGTGAACTTTCAGGGCTCAGCCCCCGCAGCCTGAGACAGAGGGAGGGGGCTGCGGGTACACAGGCAGGAGGGGCGGGGATGTTTCCAGGGGACGTGAACTTCGTACTCCTGCGGGGGTGAGACGAAGAACTTAGCTCTTCCAGGTTTTGCCTGAAATGCACACCCATAGCTATTGGTGGTGGGGCAGGTGGGGATGGGGGTCTTTCAGGGTGGGTGAGACCCAGGAACTGGATTCTGGGTGTTTCTTCAGGTGCCCACACCAAGACTTCCAATTAGACCCCTCATTTCCTGCCTGCAGCTTCCCCCTCCCCTCCCCCAC
>NW_007843328.1:0-700 GCF_000696425.1 Galeopterus variegatus
ATCCCCACCTTTTAATCCAGGGCAGCATGGTAGAAGAGAGACATTTGGAGAAGTTAAAAGGTTCACAAAGAGGAGAGCATGTCAGCAAGCATCAGACAGCACAGCAAAGAGAGAGCAGTTAGTGTGGTCTCATCTAGACACTGATTAACACATGTAGCTTCAACTTGAGAGGAAAAACTTGAATTCTACAGCAAGATAATACTTTTTCAATGAATGTAGCTTTGCAGATATTAGAGTGAACAAAACCATGTATAACAAGTAATTAGTGTAGCTAATATTTCTATTGAATACTTTGTACATTTTTCTGCCAATACGGTATGCCAAAAACACATCAATACCTCTTAAGCTAATTGCACCTAGTAGAATTTAAACATTTAACAATTAATGCCAAAAGTATTCTAGACTTAATCAACTTTTTGTGTCTCATTTGATTTATAATAATCTACATATATAAAGAGTAATTTATAAATTTACATTTAATTAATACTCCCATAACTATATCAAATAATTTTTTTATGAGCATTGGAAAGAAAAAAACTATGAGACAAAGTATTTTCCAAAGCTGCAAAATCAAAATGCTGTGAACTACTGCGCTAGTATTTTTACAAGAAAAAAAATAACTAGGGCATCTTTAAACACACTGATTTACCTCTCTAATTGCTCTATCTTCAACCTCTTATTAGGCACATTGTTTTCATAA
>NW_007843329.1:0-700 GCF_000696425.1 Galeopterus variegatus
CCAGGCTGGTGTTCCACTCTGGTAGCTCCACAGGTCTGGGGTCTCCATGGTGGTCCCACTCCCATGGCTCCACTAGGCATGGCGCTGATGGGGTTTCTCTGCTGCAACTCTGACCCCATGTTTCTGCTCAGCATTGCATTGGTGAAGTAGCTATGCAGTGATTCTGCCCCTGTGACAGATTTCTTCCTGGGCCCCCAGGCTTTTCCATATGTCCTTTGGAATCAGGGTGGAGACTCCCAAACCTTCACAGCTCTGGCATTCTGTGAGCCTGCAGACCTAACAGCACATGGATGCCACCAAAGCTTCTGGCTTATGTCTTTCAAAACCCAATTTAATCATGGCTGGAGCAGCCAAAACAGCTGAGGTGCTGGTGCTGGAAACAGCTTTCCAAGGTGGCTCTGAGCAGCAAGACTGTGTCTGGGTTATCAGACCGACTGTCCCAGTATTGCAGTGCTTGTGTTTAGGTAACCCTTATTTTATTTACTAATGGACCTAAAATGCAAGAGCAGTGATACTGGCATATTGTTATAATTGTTCTGTTTTATTATTAGTTGTTGTTGTTAATCTCTTACTGTGCTTAATTTATAAATTATCATAGGTATGTATTTATAGAAAAAAACATGGTATCTATAGGGTTTGGTACTATCCATGGTTTCAGGCATCTACTGGGGGTCTTGGAATGTATCCCTCATGGATAGAG
>NW_007843330.1:0-700 GCF_000696425.1 Galeopterus variegatus
AAATCTCTGTACCTTCCTCTCAATTTTACTGTAAAACTAAAACTACTCTAAGAAAATAGTCCTTCAAAAATGCTCAGTTAAAACCAGAAGAGGAATAAAAAGAAGGGGAGTTAAAAAAATAAAGAACAACAAATAAAAAACAGTTGCATGGTATAAATATATATATTTAGAATATGTACATGATATAAATAAATGATTGAATATATAAATAAATGGGGGAGAAGAAACTAGTTTCTGTTGCAGAAGAATTCTACGTAATTTATGTCCCTACTCTGCCTTCAAGGAGAGGCAGCATAAATCTGCTCTCCTTGAGTGCAGGTTGCACATCTTTATTTCACAAAATTCTGTATGGAAAAGGGAGGAAAAAAGATTAACTTTACAAGGGAGAAAAGTAACCACTACCTCAGCCAGGTGGCCAACGCCAACCTCAACAGTGATAAGTCACGTTGATAGTATTATCTTGATATGTGTTGGGGATGCAGCAATCACATTGCCCAATCCTGCCCTGGGTGTGGACATTCTGCCATATGGAAGATGGTGCTGTGTCATCAGTTGGCCCCAGATTCTTCTTTCTTATTAGGGGAAACCTTTCCCATGTTCTGGGTTTGCAGTGAACTTTCTGGTAATGCTTAACCTGTACAAGATATGGTACCTGCCAGGCCCATCAGAGTATCTGCACCCCAGGAAGGGAACTGGATCT
>NW_007843331.1:0-700 GCF_000696425.1 Galeopterus variegatus
CTCAAGTTACAAAGCATTAAAAAAATCATTGTATTCAACATAAGAAGAAAGTAAGAAAGAAGAAAGAAAAAAGGAAGAAAAAGAAAGAAAGAAAACAAAGAAAAAAGCAAAGCCCTAAAGAAAGCAAGAAAAAAGAATGACAAAAGGAACACAGGAATTAACTAGAAAAATAGCAAAATCTGCTTGGTCATTTGAAAAAAAATAAAATTGTCAATTATCCGTCAAGTGTAAAAAATATGGAAGAAGGAGAAAGCACAAAGCAAAACAAAATAAATTGGTGGATAACATTAAGATTTGGAAGTGTGGCAAGGTAATTCGTTGAAGTGCCATCTGTTCAGAGCAGTGGCCGTGTGTGCAGAACCTGCTCACCTCTAGACACTGGGGTGAAGTTAGATGAACGCGGACTGCGCAGCCGGTGTTTCAGTCAGGAAGCTCACATTGTAAGGGAGAGAAGAACGAAGCTGTAACTTAAAGACACACTTTCCCGAAGAGGAAATATTTGTGACGAAGACGGAATAGGGAGGGAGTGAGAGATCGTGTGGGCATCACTTCGTCTGTACTTGACCTTGAGACCTGAGTACCAAGAAGTGACAAGCCTGGGGCAGAAGTGGAAAGAAAAGGAGGCTGGAAGCTGGGGCCAAGATCTCCGTGGATAGCAATAAAAAGGGAAGCACAGAGGCGCCGAAGTTTCTTAGGTCTC
>NW_007843332.1:0-700 GCF_000696425.1 Galeopterus variegatus
AGACACAACAATCACAACAATTCCTTGAACTTGTTAAGACAATTGAACAGATATAATGTAGTGGGTGAGGGGAGGGGAAAGAGGGAGGGGGGAAAGAGGAATGGGCAAAAGGACACAAAAATCAGCTATAGTGAATACTGAGAAGTTAAAATAAAAATAAATAAATAAATAAAAAGAATTGGTTTACTTTAAAGTTTCATATCATTATTTTTATGTTTAGATTTAATTTATGTTCAGGTCATTGGTTCTGGGCTGATATTTTAAACATTAGAACATTAAAATTTGAGATTTTGGTTTCCAGCTCAATCAAAGTATTTTTTGAGCAGGGTGTTGCTGTTTCTCTAATTTCTGTATCTCACTTTTGCTATTACCTTAGGCTGGATACCTGAGCTCTCAGTCCATAAACAGGACATATAGTGGCATGGGGGTTTACCCTTTACAGCAACCTTAGGCCTCTCTTCTAGTCTCCTTCCATCTAAGGAATCTTATTTGTCTGGAAGTAATGGTCAGCCCAGGAGAGAATCCATGTTACTGGATTCCTATGGTTTTCTTCCAAGCAGTGATTCCAGGGTAGAGTAGAAATGACATGGATTAGCTCCTACTGTTGATTACAACCAGTTAGAAGAACAAATAGAAACAAATAGTAGTATGTAATAATTCTGTCTGTGTAACACATACAACACATAGGTTCAAATGGGTC
>NW_007843333.1:0-700 GCF_000696425.1 Galeopterus variegatus
CAGAGTCCCAAAGGAGTAGGGAATTGGCTAAATTTGCACAGTGAGTGCATGAAGGCGGTGACGATGAGGACTGGGATCTGGGTCTACATGACCACTAGGTGCTTAGAAATTGCCACGATCAATTCAGCTTACATTTGGGAATTGCATCTCAGTGTAGAGTCTTCCATCTACCATAGAGGAAAACTCACAAAAGTGTACAACAAGGAAATTTCATTTCAGCACAGTTTGTCGTACAGAAAGAATTGGAAACAGTCTAAATTACAATTCATAGAGAGATAAACTGTGGCATGTCATGCCAAGGAGTATTAACAGCAATAAGGAAAACAGGGTGGGTGTTTATGTAATAACCTGGAGAGCTATTCAAGACCAATTGTCTGGTGAGGCAGAAATAGGTTGCAGAGCTACTTCATACAGGATACTATAATTTATTAAAGCAAACCTGTAGAAATCACACTATATTTTCCAGGAGTACATGCATGTGCATTTTAAAGCATAAGAAATGGTCCAGAAGGATATTCACTGAATTGATAATAATGGCATTTAGCCCTATGTGGGATAGAGGTGGGGGACTGACAAGATGACCAGATTCTAAGGGGACATTAGCTGTAGGGATCATGCTTCATTTTCTCTTTTTTTAACCAGAAAAATGTGTTCATGGGTTCCTGTGTAATTAAAAATTAATAATAATAATTAAAAATTA
>NW_007843334.1:0-700 GCF_000696425.1 Galeopterus variegatus
GGTGGCCATTTTCCTGCCTACCACACTGTCCCAATCACACAACTCAGTTGTTGTAGCTCAAAAGTAGCCATGGACAATATGTAAATGAATGGATGTGGTTGTGTTCCAATAATATTTTATTTACAAAAACCGGAGGTGGGTTGGATTTGGCTGTGGGCCACAGTTTGCCATCCCCTTTTCAAGAGTGTGGAAACCAATCATGGACTTAGGGCTCCTTGGAAGACAGAAATCTCCCCTGACTCCACTGCCCTGGCAGTTAGGCTTGGTCTCCTCCATGTCATCAGAGGAGCCACTTGCCTCTAGTGAAGACCCCTTTACACTGAACTGTAACTACTCCTTCAGTCTCTTTTCTTCCCACAGATTGTGAGCACATTGAATGCAAGAACCTTGTCTGATTCATATTTGTACCTTCTCTAGTGTTTAGCAACATCCAGTGCTTAGTAGATGCTCAGTAAATGCTCATTAAATAAAGGAAAACTTATGTAATAGTCAAACTGAGGGAGGCATGAGTTGAAACACGCACACATACATTGACAATTTTTTTGTGTTTTGGGGAGTATGTTTTCCTTTGAGCAGACCTTCAATTTTGATAAAGTTTGACTGTTTTGGTTTTATTCTGTAGGTTAAGCCTGACACCTGTGAATTTCCATAGGGTTCATGAAGACAGATCTTTAAAAAAGTTTAAAAGCAATTTTTTTTT
>NW_007843335.1:0-700 GCF_000696425.1 Galeopterus variegatus
TGGCAGCGTGATTCATCTTTCCCACATGCCTGCCTCGGATATGGTAGCTCATCCGAAATCCAATACTCTTTCTCACCCAAACCGCATCCCCACTCACCTCCAGCAGCCTGGTGGAGATATCCGAACCCTACTCCACAAGGAAGTATCTGCTATACTCTTTCCACATCCCCCTTTTTATATGCTGGATGGATCTTTGACAGATGTGCGAGTCTGATCTAGTGGCTCAGCCGAACGCCGATTCTGTCTCAAACAAGCCGCGTCCCCGCTCAAATCCTGCAGCCTGGTGGAGGTGTCCGAGAATGACTCATTCCTCTGCCCTCAAAAGTCAATAATCTTCATCACCGGAGAAGACAGCAGTTTCAGAGGCCCTTCCCCACACCTGGTCCCTCGGCTACTACACACTCCTGAGGCTTTTTAGCTCGAATTTTACTCCGTACTATTTTGGAGAAGCGAACCCCTGTGCCAAAACATCACCGCTCAAAAGCCTCCCGTTCGTAACGGTAACCAAGCGGCAAGTCTAAACACAAGTGTGCATGCGCACACAGCCCAAGCCCCCAAGAGTTCTAAGAGGGCTGCTGCGGGATCCCGGCTTGACCAATGGTTGCTGACTGACGTCAGCAGCCACTTGGCAGAATTAATGTTGGTTCTCACAGGCTTTTTCTTGACACGGCGACAGATCAGTTTTTTCCTAGGCTTGGTA
>NW_007843336.1:0-700 GCF_000696425.1 Galeopterus variegatus
ATATCATAAGGGTATGAATGTGCTGCATTCATTATTTTCACCATGGAGACATCCAAAAAAAACTGACCTTTTCAGCTTCAATAAAAAGGGATTTTCCTGGAGGTCTTTTGACAGCAGCTGGGATCATGAGCTGGGTTGAAACTCAATATTAAACACCAAAGAAAAGAAAAAGGAGATGCTTTCCCTCAGCCTGGGAGAGCTATTGACCCCTTTTGCAATTAGACCCTAGGAAGCGTGTGGCAGCCTGAGCCCTGCTCAGAAGAAAGGCTCACCCATTCCTTCTGAACCTGAATGGTTCCAGCACCCTTCCAGAATCAGAGGTGCCTGTTATCCATGCTTTCATTTCAAGGCACGTTAGACTCAGAAAAAACCTGCAGTAGCAGACTTCTCTGGAATGCAACAGGACTGGGTTCTGGCCTACTCGGGACTCAGTGTCCCTTCCTGTCATATGCCCAAGAACCTGAGACATCCCACTCATCTTGCCCTAAATGCAGCCCAGGGCTGAGCCTCCTGCCATGATATGGCCACACTGTTGGGCAAAAGCCTTGCAAATTCCCTGCCCCACCATTTCTACTGACCGTGATAGCCAGTACACAGAGGAATGAAATGACAGTCAATGGTAACAGTGCTGCCCTGACAGAAACAAGGTGTTATGGGGCCGGCCCGGTGGCACACTGCTACAGTGCGCCGCTTGGGAGCG
>NW_007843337.1:0-700 GCF_000696425.1 Galeopterus variegatus
ACATGTGGCCATTTAAAATGTAATAATTCTATCAGTATTGAACCATATACAAGGTTACTTCAAAAAGTTCCTGGAAAGATTTATATTATCTTTTAATCACATTTTTCCACGAACTTTTAAAAGTACACTAGCATTTCTGTAAGTTTGTAATGCAAAAAAGCAATTAAGAAACAATATGTATTGCTTTTGGTTTCAGAAATGAAAACTGCTACTTATGAAAAATATCCAGGAATTCTAAAGAACATCAAAAAGAAATGTCACAATCCAACTGATTTTTGTTTCTATTATGGCCCAATCTCAAAAAATGCATAGATATTTGCATATGCAATTTGTATTCATTTCTCAAATACATTATTTAAAATATATTTACTTATCTTTTTGGCAGGGACAAAATTTTAAAGGAGATTTTTGTTTATTCTTTGTTTATAGTGGTATTTAGTTTTTATTTCTAAGGATACTGCAAATGACACTTCTGTGCTTTCCATTTGAGATCAATGCTGCTGACTTCCCCTTTTATCAACTTTTATCCCCAGAAAATAGAAATCACCATGAATGCTATTTTTCTAAATGTGGACTAATGTTGATTCACTTACATCTTCTTAAATGCATGCACACATATGTAAATAAGTAAATAGAGTAGACAAGATGTAATAAAATGACACAGGCTTTGGGAACTTAAATAGAGGATAAGGGGACTCAG
>NW_007843338.1:0-700 GCF_000696425.1 Galeopterus variegatus
GGGGCACCTCTGTGGTCCAATAATTTTTCAAAGTGTCTTCAAACTGCTTCATCCAGAGCTCATCTTCATTGGGATTTCTGACTCAAAGGAACCACATTCAACTGGGTGTTTCCTTCCAATTTCCCAATGTTGTAAATAGCCAAACTTCCAGTTTGGGTTTAGGTAGGACACCTGAATAGATGTGTATTAATCTCTCTCTCTCAGCTAAAATTCGAACTTATCTGGAGACCACATTTTATACATTATTTTATTTCTATCTTCAGATCTAGGTACACAATAAATATTTTAATTAATGCTAATTTAAAACCCAAATACAGTGTAACATATAAAATAAAACAAATTTTAAAGTCATTACTGTTATAAGCTCATCTACTGTCTCTCAGTTTACTTATGCTGTAATTCTCTGATTTTACAATGCTGCTCCAGAATATATTTACAATTGAATGTCTTTACTTACCAGCAGGAAGAAAGTAACCAAAATATGGATTAAGTGCATGAAGGAGCCCCCCAAGAGTGATTTTTCTATATAAAGTTTTGCGTGTGATTGACTGTCTCTTTAAAGCACTAATCTGACAAGAAAAAATATTCAAAATAATTCATTAGGTCCATCCTTTGAAGATGTTTTAAAAGTGCACATCTTTGAAAGTAAATGAAGCATGTTTGCAGTAGGAAACACTGCAGATAGTACAGTGGTTTTTTT
>NW_007843339.1:0-700 GCF_000696425.1 Galeopterus variegatus
ACTACGTATGACACCAGTCACTACCTACAGTTTCATTCATCAAAGAAGCTGTAGGTCATTCAGTTTGCATCTGCTCCCTCCTCCCCAGTCTCTGGCATTTTCTCCAGCTGTTGTCAGTAAGGAAGTGATGAACGTGCACATAGCTGGAGTGTGACATTACTATACAGAGCTGCATTTGTGTCCCTGCTACGTAAACTAGGCTCGTGTGTCGAAAACCCACAATGACCAACAACACGCGTCTCTCCCCTTACACCGTATTTCTGTCTGGTTCTCCTGTCGAGATATTTTCACAAGCACTTCTGAGGTGGCCCTGCCACAGGAGGCAGCTGTCCTATCAAAGCACAGCCCAGTGCAGCACTGGCTGCCGAATCAGAGACTCTCCCCTTCTATTTCCTTCCACGGGTCCCGAGTCTAGGGGTATCCCGAGTCCACCTTTTTCTCGCAAAGCTGAAGATGGGGGTTTCTGTATCTCAAGAATGTCTCCTTATGTGCAGAAAACAAATCAGGGCTTGTCACTTTTTCCTCCAACCACACATCTGTCTTCATCAGTTGCAAATTGTGGTTCCTCCCACCTGCCAGTGCCCAACAGAAGGAGCAGGAGACTGGTGCACGAAGTAGCAGTAACACTCAACACTTGACAGATATTATGCTTTTTAAAGAAATAACAAAACAAAACGATCACTTCCTACTTTTAAGGTTT
>NW_007843340.1:0-700 GCF_000696425.1 Galeopterus variegatus
TTAAAATGTTCAGACCCAGAAATGATGTTTCTAAGAATTTATCCTTATTGAAATCATCTGAAATAGAGGCCGGCCCAGTGGCGCACTGCTACAGTGCGCCGCTTGGGAAGCGCCGCAGCGCTCCCGCTGAGGGTTCGGATCCCACATACAGACCGGCCGCTCACTGGCTGAGCGTGGTGCGGGAGCAACACCGGGGGAGGCAATGAACAAAATGGATTGAAATGCCTTTAAAATGTTCAGACCCAGAAATGATGTTTCTAAGAATTTATCCTTAAAGAAATCATCTGAGATATACATTAACATTTATACATAAAGGGCTGAGCCCGTGGCACGCTCGGGAGAGTGCGGCACTAGGAGTGCAGCAGCACTCCCGCCGCGGGTTCGGATCCTATATAGGGATGACCGGTGCACTCACAGTGCTCACTGGCTGAGCGCGGTGCGGCCGGTCTCAAAAAGGACAAAAAATAAATAAATAAATAAAAACATTTATACATAAAGATGTGTCAGAATATTTCAATGGAAAATTGGAAACAACTCTAACAACTAGAGATTGAATAAATTATGAAACATCCATGATATGCAGCTATAGAAGAAAATTTAATGAGTTGGAGAAATGTTTGACTTCATTAATTTTTTTTTAAAAAGCCAGCTGTAAAACCATGTATAGTTTGATAATTCACATACATAGAAAAATATTTGA
>NW_007843341.1:0-700 GCF_000696425.1 Galeopterus variegatus
AGAAAAGTAATAGTGAATGTTTTAATCACTATCTAGTAAGAATGAGCATGTGCTGTGCTTGATGGTAGATATGTGTGTTAAGTAGGAGCATCCTCAGAAAATGTCAACTGTCCAAAAAAAAGCATCCTATGCTTTATTCCTCTACACATTTATTGTAGACACTCACCTGGAATGCTATTGTCATTTCCCACTATCTTTTAAATCCTTTCTCACTCTTCAATGTCCTCTTCAAATCCTACTTCTTCCAGGAAATTTTCTCAAATTTTAGCACTCCTCATAGGTCATTCACATTTCCTGTGTTCAACTTCCCTCTTCAAACTGAGTCATGTGTGTTCAAAGAGAAAGGTTAATGTGTGGCAGAGACAATGCTAAGTACTCACCAAATCATCTAATTTACCTCCCGCACACACATGGAGACTACATTTTAGCCCTCTGTCACTAAATGGGGCAATGCAACTAATTATGATCAGTGGAATGTGAGTGAAAAAGACATACACTATTTTTAAACTTGTCTTGTAAAAATTCTCCCACACCATATTGTACTCTCTATTACCCTTCTGTCCTATAGCAATGGAAGCTATGCGTCAGGATGGCAGTGACCCCGGACAGAAGGACACTGGATTCGTTAGTCACTGAACGGAGCAGTTCCCAGAAGAAACTCAGCACCTTTCACATGTGACTTCAAATGAGTAAAAGATTA
>NW_007843342.1:0-700 GCF_000696425.1 Galeopterus variegatus
GGTATGTGGGGGTGGGGGTAAAAAGCGAATAGTTTTTGAGTGTGACATTCAAATTTTGTTGCAAACACCTAACACAGATTAGAATTTTAAGTTAAGAGACTCAGAGGAATAGAGCTCTGGATTTCCAAACATGCATGAATTGAATCTCTCTCTCTCTCTCACACACACACACACACACACACTCCTGAAAGTTAATATGGAATAGATTACTTTTCTATTCCATCAGGTCGACAGAGACCCACTCGAAGTCTGCCTGATCATATTTGGCATTTCTACTTTCAGATCCTTCAAAAGACAGACAAATCCTTGAAGGAAAAAGGATGCCTTGTTCCTTTTTGAAAAATCTTTTCCACTCATTGTTGAAATGCTTGCAATATGCTGATGGTGAAGGTGTCTTGTTCCTTTTCCCATTCTCTCTAAAAGAGCTCAGTGCTCCAGGGAGCACATCAAGTCAGAGGCAGTGTGGGGAGTGGGCCTGGAGGTGGGAAGAAAACAGGCAGGGGCAGGAGGACAGTGGCTTGAGACAGAAGAGAGGAAGGAAATGACAGAGAAGACAAGATGACGTGGGGGAGTTAAAAAATTAGGAGGATCGGGAATGAAGGCAGATGGCGAAAGATGCATGGACAGAGCTGGAAAGGGGAGAGGACAGCTGGGATAATGGAAGAGTTTTAGAGTCAGCGTCGAAAGATATGGCCTTACG
>NW_007843343.1:0-699 GCF_000696425.1 Galeopterus variegatus
AGGCTGTTCGATATATGGGATCATGTCATCTGCAAACAGGGACAGTTTGACTTCATCTTTTGCAATCTGGATGCTTTTTATATCCTTCTCTTCTCTGATTGCTCTGGCTAGTACTTCCAACACTATGTTGAATAGGAGTGGTGAGAATGGGCATCCTTGTCTGGTTCCTGTTCTTAAAGGAAAAGCTTTCAGCTTTTCCCCATTCAGGATGATATTGGCGGTGGGTTTATCATATATGGCTTTAATTATGTTGAGATACTTTCCTTCTATACCTAACTTACAGAGAATCTTCGTGATGAATGAGTGTTGAATTTTATCAAATGCTTTTTCAGCATCAGTGGAGAAGATCATATGGTCCTTGTGTTTGATTTTATTAATATGGTGTATCACATTTATTTTATATTTATTTATTTATTTATTTTACTTATTTATTTTTATTTTTATTTTTTTATTTTGTCAATATACAATGTAGTTGATTTTTATGTCCCATAACCGAAACCTCCCTCCCTCCTCTCCCTCACACCTCCCACCCAAGCGTGTCCCCTCCATTTGCTTGTTGTAAGAACTTCAAAAAAATTGTGGTTGTTATATCTTCCTCTACCCCCCCTCCGGTTTATTTATTTAATTATTATTGTGTATGTGTGTGTGTGTGTGTGTGTGTGTATGTGTGTGTGTGTGAATTGATTCATTCACCTTTAG
>NW_007843344.1:0-699 GCF_000696425.1 Galeopterus variegatus
TCATTTTTCAGTTAACTTTTTCAAAGCCAAGGATTTCAGGAAAGAGGAAATGCCAAACACTAGAAATGAATACTACATCACTATCAGATTCAGGACAAAGGCCTTAGAGAGGAAGAAGCAAGCAGGTCTAAGCAGGAAGATGTTAAAGTAACTTTTTTCAAGTGTGACAATATCTGCAGCTGTCAGAAGGCACCTTGTTTTCACACTAATATACCATGCATATCAAACCAAAGCAATAAGTTCAAGTAACAGCTGTGACAATGAAGCCTTATTAAGCAAAAGGAGCTCTTAAAAAATAACAATTTATTGTATAATTTCAAACAGCTAGTAGAGAGAATTTTGAATGTTCCCAACACAGGAGTGACGAATGTTTGAGGTGATGGATACGCTAATTACCCTGATTTGATTGTTGCACATTGTACACATGTACCCGAATATCACAACTTGCCCAATAAATATATACAATTATTATGTGACAATTAAGAAAAAATAAATTCAATAAAATTGAAAAAAAGAGCCCTGGGGGAGAGGAGGAGAGAGTATTTCTCTGTGTGTTTGTATGCACATGCATTCTTGCTAGAAAGAGAAATACATGAAGCAGGTTAAATATACTATTTCTAAAAAGCTTCAATATTTTAAGTGTAAGATATAAATATGTTTATGTCTTTGAATGTTTGAGTTTCTACTTATTATTGGTAA
>NW_007843345.1:0-699 GCF_000696425.1 Galeopterus variegatus
TTGACTTTACTGTATGGTGAAAGGTATGGGTCTAGTTTCATTCTCCTGCATATTGATATCCCATTCTCCCAGCACCATTTGCTAAAGAGGCAGTCTCTTCCCCAGTGAATGGGCTTGGTGCCTTTGTCAAAGATCAGATGGCTGTAGATGTGTGGGTTGATTTCTGGATTCTCTATTCTATTCCATTGATCAGTGTGTCTGTTTTTATGCCAGTACCATACTGTTTTGGTTATTATAGCTTTGTAGTATAGTTTAAAGTCAGGTAGTGTTATGCCTCCAGCTTCCCACAATTTTACTTTTTGTAATGTCATTATCAGGCTTTGGTATCTGGATTATGCTAGCTTTATAAAATATGTTGGAAAATATTCTCTCATTGTTTATTTTCCTATGATTGGTATTATATCTTCTTTAAATATGTGCTAGAATTTACCAGTAAAGCTCTCTAGTCTTGGAGTTTACTTTGTGAGAAGAGTTTTAAATAAAAATTTAATTTCTTTAATAAATATAAGCCTTTTTCAATACTTTATTTATTCTCATATTGTTTTTCTGAAGTTGTGTTTTTCATAGAATTTTCTCCTTTGGTTTAACTTTTAAAGTTTATTGGTATGAAATTGCTCAAAGTATCCTTTTATTAATAATTCAATATCTGTAGGATAGTGAGGTCTTCTCATTACTGATATTGGTAAATCTGGATTTTCT
>NW_007843346.1:0-699 GCF_000696425.1 Galeopterus variegatus
CCACCGGGCCGGCCCCTGTGGATAGTAAGTTTGCAAAATTCTTTAAACTAAGAGATGAAAGGGGAAGAAAATATAAATAAGTACAAGAAAAGTGTAGACAAATTCCTGGGTGCTTAATTCATAATTTACATGTAAAGGAAGAAGTGCTGTTTGGGTTATAACTCTCATAATATTGGGTTATAACTCTCATAATTTTCATGTGACATTCAAAGATAAAGTAGTGGGATCGGGTCACTATGGCAACATTATCCAATGTAGAAATGGTGTCAGGTGTGGAATGGGGTCTGGATATAGAAACCTGGGATTGAATCCAGACTCTGACAGCTACTAAATTACTTCACCTCTTTAAGCTTGATTTCCTCACTGAAAAAAGGGCCTGCTTGTGTTATCTACATTGTAGGTTTCGTGTGAAGATTAACCAGGGTGTCTCACACTATTATAGTAAAGAACCAGTTTTTTGAAAAATTCCTAAACTGTCATGGGCCAATACTTTGAGAAAATACAATAAAAATGAATTAATGGAAATATGAAAAAAATGCAAGCTATAAGTGTAGGTTTTTTGTTATTAAATTCAACAGGTATAAAATTACTCTGCCAAATTGCTAGGCTCAAATTCTGTATTGAACTTGTCTTGGACTGGTAATGAATAGACCACATATTAGCGTGAAGCGTGGAGGAGAGTCTTTGGCTCCAAGCTTG
>NW_007843347.1:0-699 GCF_000696425.1 Galeopterus variegatus
CGGTCACTCCACACCCGCCTGCACCAGCATTCGATGCCAAATCAACAAGGGCAGCCGCAGGGTGACCGCGCTCGGGCGTGCGAGTTACTGGCAGCTCGGGGCTGTGAGCTTTTGAGAATCAGCACTGAGGGGAGTCGGAGCCTCCCCTGAGCTGTCAGCTGAGCCCTCTCTGAGGTGTCCCCTCCCCAGGTGGAAGTGCTTTTCTCCTGGGGCCCCAGCTCCTGAGAGGCCGAGAGCTCCGCGGTTCCTGATGGGACAGCGGCACGTTCCAGCAAGTGACATCGGATCCGCCGCTTCCTGCTCTGTGAGCACTCGCCTGGTCCCTGGAGCGAGGGCCGGGTGGAGAGCTGGGGGGATGAAACCCACCGCCCCGTCTTGTTTTGCTTGGCAGCCGGATGCTGGCAACTGCGCCTCCACCCTCTGAGGGGCATCCGCATGTGCTGGCTGCAGATCAGAGAGCCACGGCCGGGTCACCCGTCCAATCGTGGCACACCCTGAAGGCCCCGGCGTGGGCAAGGGGCGTGTGGAGGAGGGGACAACACCCCCTTGCCTCAGGCCCACTGCTCAGCAGGGAGTCACGAACGCTCTGTGTTCCGTATCCCTCATCTGAGCCATGATGGCCCAGCACGAAGCCACTGCCTGCGAGGCCACCACACAGCTGACCGCATGCACAGGGAGAGGGGCCGGTCACACAGTCAC
>NW_007843348.1:0-699 GCF_000696425.1 Galeopterus variegatus
AGTGTTATGCCTCCAGCTTTATTTATTTATTTATTTATTTATTTATTTATTTATTTATTTAATTGCTTAGGGCTGCTTTGGCTATTTGTGGTCTTTTGTTGTTCCATACAAATGTTAGGGTGGATTTTTCTATTCCTGTGAAGAATGTCATTGGTACTTTGGTGGAGATTGCATCAAATCTGTAGATCCCTTTGGGAAGTGTGGACATTTCCACAATGATAATTCTTCCAGTCAACAAAAATGAATGTCTTTCCATATTTTTGTATCCTCTTTGATTTCATTTAAGTGATTTGTAGTTCTTGTTGTAGAGATTTTTTACCTCCTCGGTTAACTTTAATCCTACATATTATATTTATTTATCATTTATCAGCCCTTCCCTAATCCTGGCAATCCTAGGTCTGTTTTCTCCTTCTGAAATTTTAACACACCACTATAGTCTTTCTTTCATTCCTTTTTTCTCCCTTACCTCTCACTTAAGAGTGTGGACATTTGGTATTTTTCCCTCTGTGCCAGGCTTATTTCACTTAAAATAATTTTCTCCAAGCTCGTCCATATTGCTTCAAATGGCAGAATTTCATTCCCTTTTATGACAATAGTATTCCATTGTGTGTATATAGCACATTTTCCTTATACAGTCGTCAGCTGATAGACATTTATGTTGGTTCCATATCTTTGCTATTATAAATAGAGCTGCAATGA
>NW_007843349.1:0-699 GCF_000696425.1 Galeopterus variegatus
GGGCAGGGAGTAGGCAGCCGTGTACCTCCCTGCACTGTGATAGCTCAGTTTTGTACAGCCTCAGCTTAGCCTTTGCTAATTGCTCCTGCAGAGCTCTGCACTCAGCAAGGCGTGTAATAAACTCCTCTGAGGAAAGACTGACTCACAGTCGGCAACTTACTCACCTTAACATTGTCTCCACCAGTCCAAGTTCTGACCCTTCAAGTCTCCTTTAAACTAGATGAGCCGGTCGCCCTCTTGGAGAATTTCCAAGTACCAAGGAAATCACTCATTCACCCTGGGATTCTGTGAACCTTGAGATCATCTCACAGTTCTCTTGAACCCCATCTTGGTCTGACATAAAATCAGTTCCCACCATACTCGAGTGAACAGAAGACAGGGAGCAGGCTGTCATTCGGTCCCCTCTCTGAATGCCTTGGCTGTGACCCCCCGAGCCTCAGGAAGTGAGAAGGAACGGGCAGCGAGGCCAAGCCATGAATGTTGGCCCTTTTCTTACAAAACAAAGGATCCACTTTAGGCTGGCAGGAAACATCCGGAAAAAAACTCTGACCTCGATTATAATCAAATAAAGATGGGATTCAGAGAAAACCGTCTTTCATGCTATGAATAATCATCATTTTGTTGGGCTTTTTAATCATATCATTTCTCTGTCAGAAATCACACAAGAGAAAAGACTGACCCTCAAAGCAAATTTTTAGA
>NW_007843350.1:0-699 GCF_000696425.1 Galeopterus variegatus
TGTAATTTTACAGACAGGGAGACAGAGGCCCAGAGGATAGAAGGGCAGTTCCAAGGTCACAGTATTGGGGGCTGGGTGTAGCGAGCTCGTCTCTGCACCCTGACGCGAGACCCAGCAAAATGAGAAATCAGAACTCTGGCACCCACGACCCCTTCAACCTTTCCTTACCCATTAAAGGGTCCTGGTCCAACTCTAGTTCCCCAGAGAATGCCTTGGTGGTCTTGGCCATCCCCCAAAGGCCCTGGGGGGACATGATGACAGGACTGGGCCCAGCTCTGCCACTTCCTAGCTGTGCATCCTCAGGCACCTTCTCCACCTCTCTGAGCTGCTTCCTACAACAGCAACTGAACAGCATCAGAAAAGATGGTGGAAGCGAAGGTGCTTTGTAGCCTAAAAGGCTCTCAGAAAATGTCACCACTTTTTGTGTAACACGTGAGATTTGATCATAACCATGCCTCTCCCACCACATTCTCTCCAGCACACCCCAGCTGCACCAACCCCTTGCCATTCTCTGAAGGTGGCACGTCCATTCTGTCACCACTGGCTAGTGAAAGGAGGAGCACGGAGTCTTGGGCCAAGGGTGGGAATGGGAAGGAGAAAGTCAGGACTGTCCTCATAAAAGAGGGGTGACCAGGACGAGTCCAGGAGGATAAGGTAAACAGGCTCCCTGCAAATGGGCAGATGTCTGAACGAGCACAT
>NW_007843351.1:0-699 GCF_000696425.1 Galeopterus variegatus
CCATTTTTCCATGAAATTTTTGAAGGTCCCTTATATATACCTTTACCTTGTGCTTAGTGCAGTACACGGAGTAGGTAGTGAATTCACTGAGAAGTGAATAGATACTAAATTTATTTTATTTTATTATTATTATTATTATTTTGTCCTTTTTGAGACCAGCTGCACCATGCTCAGCCAGTGAGCGCTGTGAGCGCACCGGTCATCCTTATATAGGATCCAAACCTGCGGCGGGAGCGCTGCCGCGCTCCCAGCACCACACCCTCCCGAGTGCACCACGGGCTCGGCCCAATACTAAATTTAAATAAACCAAACTCTAGTACAGTCTGTACCTCTGTGCCATATAAATAAATGCTAAGAATAAAGAATGCATCTTTAAATGAATGTTATAACTTCGGTCCTTCATACCTATGGTAGATTTCATGGTGGTTCCCAGTTCTTCACCACTTCCACATCCACATCCTCTGCCATGTGACTGCATAGTTACTCCCCCTGGAGACAAGGCACACTTCTCCACCCACTGACTTTAGGCTGTACCACATGTCTTGTCTATGAGATAATAGCATACATAACAGGAGCAGAAGCTTGAAATGTGCTTGTATACTCCCTTCTCTCTTGAGCTTCTGTCATCATCATGAAAAGATGCTGCCTTGGCTAGTTCACTGATCTGAGAAGGATGGAGAACACCTGGAGAAGGTTTGA
>NW_007843352.1:0-699 GCF_000696425.1 Galeopterus variegatus
CGAGAAGAAAAAGAAAAGAAATCTTGCCATGATACCCTGAAGTTTTTATGTGTGATAGCTTCGTGACAACAAATCTCTTCATATTACACATATCCAGATACAACATGAGCCAAATAATGTCTCCAAACATTAACATAAAAGAGAGAAATGGTTGTCCCAAGCACCAAAACAGTGGGTAAGAAGGCTTCCCTAGCTCTTGGAAGACTGTTATATCACTTGTTAGAATAAACCACTTGTGCTCTGGAGGAGTATAGAGAGGTCTCTGCGGGTCCCAGGCTCCTTATCAGATACTCTGAAATCATACCTCACCTTGGTTGATGTTCAGTGAATCTTGGGGTGCTGCTATCTCAGAAGCTCCCTCTCTTATCTGGTTATTTCCTCTCCCTCAAAATTTGCTCTCATTGAACAAACCTCTGTTGCTAAGCTATTATTGATGCTAAAACATGAGAATGAAAATTGAATTAGTCAATCTTATGGATGTTGTGAACGCCTGGTTATTTGAAATCTGGCAGCTGAGACATCAAGTGAGTAACATTTTCACTTTTCCTTCAGATGTCTGAGAATCCCATAGATACTACTTAAGTCCCCTTGACAGGAGCTTTTCATTCAGAGAAAAAAGACCAATGCTGGGGAGTGTAAGTCTCATGACATTTGCCAATCAACCATGAATTTTCATTGTGACTGTCACTCTAATTTTTG
>NW_007843353.1:0-699 GCF_000696425.1 Galeopterus variegatus
ACTAAAAAAAAAAAAATGAAGCATTTTAGAACCCAAGAGCAAGAAAGGATCAATTAATGAAAATAAACTTTCCTTTTTTTGCACATTGAAATCACAGTGTATAGATTTTGACCTTCGTTGCACACAAACATAGTTTTCATATTTTTAAAGTAGCCTCTTCTGGAAAGAAGATATGGGTAGAAGCTTACACATTGCTTGGGTCTGTTTCTGAAGGAAATGGGGAGCAGCAAGACTAGATAGATTGAGTGTCTCTCAGAGATGGTGAGTCTTGTGATAGCCTCCAGCAGAATTTTTTTTTTTTTTTGTCCTTTTTGAGACCAGCCGCACCACGCTCAGCCAGTGAGTGCACGGGCCATCCCTATATAGGATCTGAACCCGCGGTGGGAGCGCTGCACTCTCCTGAGCGCGCCATGGGCTCGGCCCCAGCAGAATATTTTAACGTTACTTTTTGGTTTTGTTTTTTGAGTACACGGGCCTCAGCAGAGTACCTGGCGCAGAAAATAAGCTACATAAATATTTGTACAGGGGATAAATGATACTAGTATAAATGTTAATAATGGTTTTATTTCAAAGGTATGTAAGTTCAACTTATACTGAAAACAAATGTGACTTGTGGTACAATTTAAACACTGATATTTATAGCTACTGTGATAAAACAGGTTAAAATATTTTTTTTTTTTTTTTTTTTTTTTTTTTTTT
>NW_007843354.1:0-699 GCF_000696425.1 Galeopterus variegatus
TATTTACTAAACTCAACCATAGATATAGATGGATGGAGAGATGTCCTCAGATTTATCTCTCTGTATATCTATATCTTTCTATCTAGAAGGACAGAGAGTAAGTAATTGGTCCAAAATTGACGACTGAAAGAGGCAGAACTGACAGTGATTTCAATTCAAGTCTGTGTGGCTACAGGACATGCTCTTTGTATTACAATGAAATGTGTGATGTGATTTTATTGTCAAATACCTGATTTCTATTTTTCTATTAAAACTTTCCCAAAAGCATTTGAAAAATCATACAGATACATGAAGTGCAGACTGGCTCTTCCTTATCTCTGTCCACTCAATGTTTCTCCATAGTTTCGAAAAGCTAAATATTGAATTATAAAAAGTAGAGTATGTCCTCAAAATTGGAGTATTTCAAAAATAAATGCCATTAAACATTGGCATCAATGAGAATGTTTAAGCCTCTTTCTTATAGCTAGCACTATGCTAGATGGGATGTAAATTTTCATGAAAGAACATGAGCTGAGTTATTCATTTTAAACAGCAAATACCTCAGTAGGTAATTCCATAATCATGATCAAAGTTTTAACCATCAAATTTGTCATTGCTTTATCTGTAAAATGTGAAACTGCACATTCTCTGCACTTTCTAGACCATGAGAAAGTAAGTGAGCTGGACCTTCTGTGCCCTATGAATATGTTAGTTTAATGA
>NW_007843355.1:0-699 GCF_000696425.1 Galeopterus variegatus
AAAATAAAATACCTAGAGATCAATTTAATCAAGGTGAAAGACCTCTACAATGAGAACTACACACCATTTCTGAAAGAAATAAAAGACGACAGAAAAAGATGGAAAGATACTCCACGCTCTTGGATTGGAAGAATTAACACTGTGAAAATGTCTAGACTACCCAAAGCGATCTACAGATTCAATGCAATCACCATCAAAATACCAATAACATTCTTCGCAGAAATGGAAAAAACAATCTTACCCTTCATATGGAACAACAGAAGACCCCGAATAGCCAAAGCAATCCTGAGCAAAAAAAATAAAGCTGGAGGCATAAAACTACCTGACCTTAAATTATACTACAAAGCTATTGTAACCAAAACAGCATGGTACAGGTATAAAAATAGACATTCAGACCAATGGACTAGAATTAAGAACCTGGAAATCACCCCTCAGGCTTATAGCCATCTGATATTGGACAAAGGCAACAAAAATTGACATTGGGGAAAAGATTGCCTCTTCAACAAGTGGTGTTGGGAAAACAGGATATCCACATGCAGAAGAATGAAACTAGATAGACACCTCTCCCCATACACTAAAATCAACTCCAAATGGATTAAAGACTTAAGTATAAGACCTGAAGTTGTAACATTATTAAAGGAAAATATAGATGAAACACTTCAGCAACTAGGTCTGGGCACAGACTTTATGAACATGAGC
>NW_007843356.1:0-699 GCF_000696425.1 Galeopterus variegatus
AAAACTAACAAACTATGTACAATATCTATATAAGGAAAACTTCAAAATTCTGGTGAAAGATGTAAAGAAGATGTAAATAAATGGTGAGAGAGTTCATGTTCATGTATAGGAAGACTCAATAGTGTTAAGATGTCATTTCTTCTCTACTTAACCTATATACTTAATGCAATCTCAAAAAAATCTCAGCAAATCATTTTATGGAGATCAGCAATCTTATTCTAAAGTTTATATGAAAAGGCAAAAGACCCAGAACAGCCAACACCATACTGAAGAAGATTAAAACAGGAGACAGATTGTACCTGACTTCAAGACTTACTATATTAAAATAGTGTGGTATTGGCAAAAATAACACACAAATAGATCAGTGAGGCAGAATAGAAAGCCCAGAAATAGACCCACTCAAATAGTGTCATAGGCAACATAATGGAAAAAGGACAGTCTTTTCAACAAATGGTGCTAGAACAACTGGTCATCCATATGCAATAAATCAAACTAGACATAGATCTTATACCTTTCACAAAAATTAACTCAAAATGGTTTATAGAATTAATACAAAATGCAACACTACAAAACATCTAGAAGAAGGCACAGGAGAAAATCTATATGAGCCTGGGTTTGGTGATGAGATTATACATGCAACACCAAAAGCATCATCCATGAAAGAAAAAAATTGATAAATTTACTTTATTAAAATTAAAA
>NW_007843357.1:0-699 GCF_000696425.1 Galeopterus variegatus
AAAAATCATATGCCAATGTTTTCATTTTTGAAATTGTATAAAAATATAGGAAATCAGTTGATGAGAGAATGCGATGCAGAATATGTAATTTGAGAGTTATCTTGTCTGAGTTCCAATCTCAGACACATACCTTATGAGTTGCAAAGTAACGTTATCTCTCTGAACCTCAGTTTCCTCAGTGATATTATGACGTGAACAGTGGTGCTCACTTTATGGAGTTGTGAGCATTAAAAGTGATAATCGCGTCCAGCAATTAGCTTGATGCCTGCCACATATAAGAGCACAATAAATGTTAGCTGATAATAATGATAATTTCAGAATTTAAGAAGACTGTAGACATAGCCTTGTTTTACCCTCCAGTTTTACAGATGAGAAAACCAAAGCCAGAGGTTACATGACAGATATCATGCAGCTGGTAGAAGCGGTCTGAGACATGGGTACTTTTTCATTTAAACTCTCAAATGATTGCAAGGTTCCTTTTCACTTTTCTCCCTTAGAGTTGATTCCATGGAAAAAGGAACTTCTCTCAAAGGTAGAAATGGTATATCACCAAAATGGTTAGACTATGAATTTGGACATTTGTGTGTGTGTGTGTACGTGCATGCACGTGTGTGTGTGAGAGAGAGAGAGAGAGAAAGAGAGAGAGAGAGAAAGAGGTAGTATCCCAAAGAAAAATGCAGAATTTTCCAGAAAGATGCA
>NW_007843358.1:0-699 GCF_000696425.1 Galeopterus variegatus
ACAGATGAATGGATAAAGAAAATGTGGTATATACACACAATACAATACTACTCAGCCATAAGAAAGAATAAAATCCAGTCATTTGTGGCAATATGGATGAGCTTAGAAGACATTACGTTAAGTGAAATAAGTCAGGAGTGGAAGATAAATACCACATACTCTCACTCATACATGGGAGCTAAAGATTTGAGATCATAAACATAGAGAGTAGAATTGCAGTTAGTAGAGGTTGGGAAGTGGAGGAGGAATAGGAAGAAATGTAACAAATACAGCTAGACAGGAAAAATAGGTTATAGTGGCCCACAGTAGTGCTCGAGTTCTATAATTAAAAATAATTGACCACCCAGAAGCAGGCAAGGAGCACCCAGGGTCCAAGGCAGGAATCAATGGTATTAGCATTTTATATCCCTGTTCCCTCCACTTTCTTGCCCATAGGTAACCATTTGTTTCTTGTTTATACTTCTAGTCATTAAACAAATACAATTAGTCCTCATTATCTGTGCATTCCATATTTGCATATTCATCTATTCACTAAAATTTATTTGTAACTCCCAGATCAATACTGGGACTATATGATCATTTGCAGAGCAGCAAACAATTGTGTGGCCTGTCATGCACATTCCCGGCTGACGTTGAAGAGGGTGACACTGCCTTCTTGTTTCATCTCTCATATTATAAACAAATGCACCTTTTGTGGCG
>NW_007843359.1:0-699 GCF_000696425.1 Galeopterus variegatus
AGCATTTGTTATTCACTGTCTTTTTGATTACAGCCAGTCTAACTGGGGTGAGGTGGTATCTTAATGCAGTTTTAATTTGCATTTTCTTTATGACTAGTGATATTGAGCATTTTTTCATGCACCTATTGGCCATTTGTATGTCCTCCTTCAAAAAATGTCCATTCAGCTCCTTTGCCCACTTTTTAATTGGGTTATTTGGGGGTTTTTACTGTATAATTACTTGAGTTCCTTGTATATTATGGATATTAATCCCTTGTCAGATGCACAGTTAGCAAAAATTTTTTCCCACTCTGTAGGTTGTTGTTTCACGCTGTTGATTGCTTCCTCTGCTGTGCAGAAGCTTTTTAGTTTGACATAGTCCCATTTGTTTATTTTTTCTTTTAATGCTTGTGCTTTGGGGGTCTTATTCATAAAGTCTTTAGCTTTTGAGCTCATGTTCATAAAGTCTGTTTCCAGACCTAGTTGTTGAAGTGTTTCACCTATATTTTCCCTTAGTAATGTTATAGTTTCAGGTCTTATACTTAAGTCTTTAATTCATCTTGAGCTGATTTTAGTGTATGGTGAGAGATGCATATCTAGTTTCGTTCTTCTGCATATGGATATCTAGTTTTCCCAGCACCGCTTGTTGAAGAGGCAGTCTTTTCCCCAATGTAGTTTTTTGTTGTTTTTGTCCAATATCATATGGTTGTAAGCCTGAGG
>NW_007843360.1:0-699 GCF_000696425.1 Galeopterus variegatus
TGAACACATCCTCCCAGCAGCTCTTGGGTACTGTTTCTAGGCACATCTGAGCTGGATAATATGCTCTGATTTTATCCTGACACATGAAGCAATGGGGTGTGTGTGTGTGTGTGTGTGGCAGTCACACACACGTGCTTGGCCCTGGATTTCTCCTGTAGGGAAGAAAGGCCAAGAGAAGGGAGACTGGAGAGCTGCGTGTCTGAAGGAGGCAGGGCTTGGGATCAGACAGACAAGGCTTCAAACTGAGCTTTTACTCTCACTCCTTACATCAGACACATCTTAGACAGATCAGAGAATGAAATGAAAAAATAAAATAAAAGAGAAAATATATGAGGATATTTCATAATCCTCAGCAGAGGAAGGACTTCTCAGCATACCATTAAATTCAGAGGCTGAGAAAGAAAACATCTCATAATTTCAGCTACATGAAAGTGAGAGTCTTCTGTTTAGAAAAGACAACTTAGAAAGAAGTTAAGTTTGACAAATTAATAAAAACTTAGGGAAAATACTTGCAACATTTATTACGCGCAAAAGGTTCATGCTCATAATAAGTTAATGATTTCCATAAATCCAAGAGTAAATTCCACAAAGGATCTGAATAAACAGTCCACAGAAGAAGAGGGAAACAGCCAATAGCATGAAAAATATGTTCATGATTACTAAGAGCCAAAGAAATGTAAATGAAGATAATAGGAAAAT
>NW_007843361.1:0-699 GCF_000696425.1 Galeopterus variegatus
AGGGGGACCTGAGTGAGATTTTGCTCAATTAGTTCCCACAAGAGCTGATTGTTTAAAAAACACTGGCACCTCCTCTCTCTCTCTCTTGCATCTTCTCACCATGTGATCTGCTTCTACCCATCATCTGCCTGCTGCTTTCTGCCATGAGTAGAAACAGCCTGAGGCCTGTGCCAGATTCAGCTGTCCCAGAATCATAAGCCAAATAAACCTCTGTTCTTTATAAATTATCCAGTTTCAGGTATTCTGTTATAGCAACCCAAAATGGACTAATATAGAAAATTGATACCAGAAGTGGGATGTTGCTTATAAGAGATACTTGAAAATGTGGGAACAACTGTGGAACTGAGTGTTAGGCAAAGGTTGAAGGAGTTTGGAGGACTCAGAAGAAGAACAAAAAGACAAGTAAAAGTTTGGAACATTTTAGAGTTAGATGGTTAAATGGTTGTGACCAGAATGCTGATAGAAATGTGGACAGTAAAGGCCATGCTGGTGATAGGGTCTCATATAGAAATGAGGAACATATCAGGAATTGGACAAAAGATCACCCTTGCTACACCATGGCAAGGAACTTGGCTACATTGTGTCTTGCCCTTGGACTTTTTGGAAGGTGGGACTTATGAGTTGTGAACCAGAATGCTTGGTGGAAGAAATTTCCAAGCAGCAAAGCATTAAGGAAGCTGCATGGTTACTTCTAACAGC
>NW_007843362.1:0-699 GCF_000696425.1 Galeopterus variegatus
CCCACCTACTGGGCTGAACACCCTGGTACCAGCCTTTTTTGGAGTTTTCACTTAGACTGTGGAGATACCTCTGACAATGTGACTAGATGCTGTGGCTTCCTTCCCTGAAACCTCACCTTCCCCCAGCTTGACCTCTTTCCCACCTGTCTAGTGATCCTGAAAAATCCATATTGCCTCTCTCTTTGGGTTAGCAGGCCATGTTTTATTCATTTACTTACTTTAAAAAGACTTACTTTAAAAGACTTTCTTTGTTCCTACTAATCTTTCATGGAGTTCCAACAGAGAAGCATGATGTCAAGAAAATTATTATACCTAGAATTATGACAAGTTTATTAAGAGGATTGTCTTAGGACGCTACCAGAATCAAGATTGATCTCCTTCTCTCTTCTAAGCCTTACTGTGATTCTTTTTAAAATAAACAATGAGACAGATATTCCAGAGCACCAAGAGACAAAGACCAAGGATTACTACATTGTTTTCCTTATTCTGTATTCAAGGCAATGATAAGCAATATTTGGAAATTATCCATACTGCTTTTCAGAACTCTGTTGGTTAGATTTCAGAACTGCAAATTCCCCAATGGAGTTATAAAAATCAGTACTGTTCTCTCACCATAAACAACTAGAAAACAAGGCAAAAATAATTAAAAAACTGTTTTAGACATTGAACCATAGGCAGTGCATAAGTATGATCTATGAA
>NW_007843363.1:0-699 GCF_000696425.1 Galeopterus variegatus
CCTGTCCCATCTGGGTCCTCTTAACAGCTGTCTTTCTGTCCGTGGATTCAACTAAAGGCCCCTCCTACCCTCCTTCCTTCCTCTCTCTCTCGCCCTCTTTAACAGTCTCTGCAGAATCGCTTTCACAATCCTGAGCGGCCAGCACTTGACTGCAGATTGTATTCCTGGCTCCACCTCACCCCTTGAATTCAAAACCTGGGGTTGGCCTGTGGTTCCCGCACATCTTTTGCCGAGAACTTGAGGGTGAGTTCCCTGTGCTTTCTGCCCCACAATCTCAGGCCGGCCCTGTTCATCCCGTCCTGACCTTCTCCTGACACCCTCCCCAGGCTGGACAACTAACTTCTTCGAGAGGGAAGGTCAGAGGGTGACGTTCAACTTGCAATAGTGTAAGTGACACTCAGGGTGCTAGAGATGGGGGGAGGGAGGGGGCATGGGGAAGTGATAGGTCGGGCGAAGGGCATAAAGAAATATCACGATTTGTAAGAATGAATATGCTAATAATATATAAAATTTTTAAAAAATAATGCATGTGAGAGCACCTTAAAAATCGTAAAGCCTCTAAGCGGCTCTATCACTACAAAATACTCTCGATCCTAAAATGCAATGTATTTTAAGACAGCATAAATAAAAATATATATATATTTTTAGGGAAAAAATAATAAATGTGCACTTGGATTTAGAAGGCGTTGGATTTCAGAA
>NW_007843364.1:0-699 GCF_000696425.1 Galeopterus variegatus
AACTGAGAAGCCAGTCTTCACAGTATGCAGAGTGGGGAAGGATGACTAGAAACTGACCTGTCTTTAGTCATATAGACATCAAGTATAAAAGGTTATTAGCAGAATTGTGTCTGGGAAAGACAATAGATTATCACGTTATATTAATTAGGTTTGTGTATATTCCAAAGTGTTTGTGCACTGGGTAGGCACTGTGAATACTATTGGCCATACATTAAAATTAGTCTCATTAAAGTATAATACATATTTTATACATATATATATATGTTTAAAGCACCTTTATCAAGGAAAAGATGGTCTCTGTGACTTGAATTATCCAGTTTTGTTTTAATTTAGAGTTTCATCTTGATCCACTGTATAACCCTTGAGGCAAAATGAAACTGCCATTATTTCAGAATGCAGCAGGCTATTAAAATATTTCATCCCCTTTCATAGCTACTACCGCTCCCCTCCCACAACCACATCAGATCTCATCACCCAGGCATTATTATGATATGTCATGTGTTAATGTAATGTGGGTATATGTATTAGAACGTCATGTTTTCTGATTGTCTAATCTGGAGCTGGCTTGAAGAAGTATAAGAAACCTTTGTGATAGCAGACCCAAGTTCTGGCCTTAGCCTCAAACTGGCTTTGTTACCTGGAGCAAATCACTTTTGAAAAAGTGTTCTTTTTTATAAATGAATGGAGTTGGGCTTGATC
>NW_007843365.1:0-699 GCF_000696425.1 Galeopterus variegatus
AGTTCAAAAGTCAGGAGTCCTAGGCTTTAGTT
This sequence comes from Galeopterus variegatus, assembly GCF_000696425.1. Lineage (NCBI taxonomy): Eukaryota > Metazoa > Chordata > Mammalia > Dermoptera > Cynocephalidae > Galeopterus > Galeopterus variegatus. Next base: position 33 of record NW_007843365.1, read on the forward strand.
CTCCTGCCTAGATGGACTCAGTGGAAATCGCAGAACTTTTCTACTTTTGATCTGCACTGGGTGAGAGAGCTTGATTTAGTTTTCTGTTGCTTAGAACAGAATCCCTGGAACTGGGTAATTTGTAAAGAAAATGAAGTGTGTTTCTTACAGTTTTGGAGGCTGAGAAGTCCAAGGTCCAGCGGGTGCATCTGGTGAGGGCCCTCTTGGTGGGGACTCTACAGAGTCCCGTGGTGGTGCAGGCAATCGCATGGCCTAGAAGAGCGTATTCCCACATGCGTTCTTCCTCTCCTTATAAAGCTCCTTGGCAGCCCATTAATCCATGAATGGATTAATCCTTTCATGAGGGTATAGTTACCACAATCCAATCACCTCTTAAAGGCCCCACCTTTCAAATACCATATTGCGGATTGAGTTCCAACAAAAACTTTGGAGGGGACGAAGATTCAAACCACAGCAGAGCTGACCTTTGTCCTGAATGTTGGGGTGCAGAATCTGTTGCTTGTTGAATACACAACCCTAAGCAGAGGTGGGTGTGGGTTATCTAGTGTCTTCTTGATAGAGCCAAGGAGTTTAGACACTCAGGTCCCTAAGAGGGCATTTTGAGCCCTGATGTCCTCTGGCAACCATACTGGGAAGCCTCCAGGGACTTGGACCCTACTACTCAGTA
>NW_007843366.1:0-699 GCF_000696425.1 Galeopterus variegatus
CCTCTTCCTAGAGGCTATAAGGCCGGGAAGATTCCTTTGAGGCATGGTCTCAAGGTCCACAGTAGAGTATCCATCGAGGCTCTGTGAGGGGAGCCCAGGAGGTTCTCGGGGAACCTGGACCTGGGAAGTTAGTATTACGATGACTTCTGGCTCCTCATTCATCACCTGATTTGATCATTCTGGATCTTTCTATGTCTTTGTGTCTCTGGGTACCCTTTAGTGTCCATTCTGGAACTGAGGAAGAAACGTTTTAGACTCCTCGGCACAAAAAAAGAAGTCAGGGTCAGCAAAAATGACACAGGCTGTTAAAGTACTCTGATCTCATGGATCAGGTCCAGACCCAGGTTCTGTCAGCATTCCAACTTAAACAGCGTTTCTTTTTTTTTTTTTAAAGATGATCGGTAACGGGATCTTAACCCTTGACTTCGTGTTGTCAGCACTGTGCTCTCCCAAGTGAGCAAACCGGACCTCCCTATATAGGGATCCGAACTCCTGGCCTTGGTGTTATCAGCACCACATTCTCCCAAGTGACCCACGGGCTGGCCCAAACAGGGTTTCTTAATAAGGCTACTAGAAATTCTATTTTTTGTTTTCTTCCTGGTGGATCACTTGACATACTTCAGAAAGTGTGTCAAAGATTTACCAAAATGAGAAATTTAGATTCTCAAAGCAGAAAGAATGAAAAAACGCTGACCTTGC
>NW_007843367.1:0-699 GCF_000696425.1 Galeopterus variegatus
CAGAGTAATCTCCAGATTACACAGTCGGAATGTTTGAGAGGGACTGAGGCAACAGGAACACGGGGGAGAGCGAGAACCGTCCATGGATGAAAGGCGGGAGGCAAACCCGCCCACCAGGGGCCAGAGCCCTTCCTCCACCCCGGGGCAGCACTGGGCCCAAACCGAGCTGGGAGCCTCTAAAGTTAACTTCTCTCCATTCAGAGCAGTCGAATCACCATGAAAGTTCCATTTCTCCCTGGAATCTAGCTTTTAGAAAACACACCGTTATGAAACTTAACAGTAAAGGTTCTGGGATGCGACCGCTCGTCACCAAATCCTAGATCTGCCACTTAGCAGCTTCAACCTGGAAATGTTCTTTCCCATAAACTTCTTTTTTTGTAAAATAAGTAATGTTTCTACCTCAAAGGGTTGTCAGAGGATTAAACAAAGGAATGAACAGAAAGCCCTTAGAACAATGCTGGACCTGGCGGAAGCATTTGATAAGTGTGGCTGCTTGTCCTTATTACTACTTATTAGTTAATAATTGCTTCCCACTGGGCTCTCCATGAGCTTCTTGGGGGGCTCAGCTATGAACAGGGAGGGACAGAAGCTGTTGGGGACACACCAGCCAGATGTCTTTGTTGTGGTGGAGGCTCCCTGCCAGCTGCTTTTCTCCTGGCGCTAATTCCAGCTGCCTTCTCTGCTCTGCTGACCCCACTC
>NW_007843368.1:0-699 GCF_000696425.1 Galeopterus variegatus
CTCTCAGGATCGCGCTGTTTCCTGACGCGGGCGCTCCAGACCCGTCGCCATTTTTTCCTCAATCTTGAATCATTTTCTATTTGTATCAATTCTCCATTAGTTACGGATGTGTATTTTTAAAAGTCTTCAGAAAAATACAATTCCTGCTTTATTTCTTTCGACAGAATATAGATAAAAGACTCCTCCCAAAGACATTCTCCCAGTACACAGGATATGAAATCTTCCCAGAAAAGTACAAAAGGGAAAGGAAAGCTCAGAGGCTTGTAAGGGGACTTAGGAGAAAAGTTTGCACAAAGGGACAAGCATGCAATGTAACTTCCTTCTCTTCAGACAAAAATAATATTAATGGCAAAAGAAAATGTGAAAGTGAGCTGTCCCTTCAGTATCCACAAACAATCCAGGCAAGTGTGGATAATAATAGGATCTTCCCTCTCTCCTAACACCCACCAGTAAAAAACATCTGAGTCCTGTCAAAGCCTTGTAAGAAAGTGGCTTATTCCAATAACTTATGCCTTTAAGGTACCATCTACCATCATATGCTACACTTGGTATTCAAACGTAAAACACACTAAAATAATTCTATCCATTGCTCTTCTTCCCAATACTTCACCTTAGTCTCCTTCACAACCAAATCTACCAAAAAAAATGATAAGGCAGATCAATGATTCAAAAATAGCATTGCCACTTGTCCTTTTGTCA
>NW_007843369.1:0-699 GCF_000696425.1 Galeopterus variegatus
CACATGACGTGAGGTTCCTTGGAGTGGGGAGTGGCTCGTCCACAGGTCTGGGTTCCCGTGCACCTCCTGGGTCTCACTGCTGGCTCTGCAGGGCCACCTAGGCTGGGAAGGCAGATGGAAGAATCTTCTGGTTCCTTCTGTTGGCCTCTCACCTCAGGTTGCAAGGTCGGGTGCCAGCAGGGCCAAGTGGGTGCTGAGGACGCCAGGTGGCCACAGTAGGGAGCAGTGGGGACCCTGGCCACCTGGAGAGCTGCTGCTGCTATATGGGAATGTAGGCCTGGGGTCTCATTTTATCTAATTTGATGTTTTATGTAAAGTCTCCTCATTAAAACTAAAACTGTCTGAACTAAACAGAACGTTCCTTTGGGCTGGTTTGGTCCCTAGTGACTTGTAACTTCTGCTTGAATTTTAGAGAGGACACCTGGTCCTCATGTTGACAAGTCAAAGCTGAACCGTAGTATGCAAACAGCATGTTCTATGTAGTCATAGACTCTGGTCTCAGCTCATACGCATGTTCAACAATCTAAGAGGAGAAGAATAGGCTCTCTCTTTGTCCGGGATAGTTTACTATTGGGTTGCAAAAAGTTCCTTTCACATCATTTTGGGAGGTGAATTCTCCTAGTTTTCTCGCATCTTTGTGAGCCTTTGTGTGTGTTTGGTTTTGTTTGCCTTCCCTCCTTAAGGACGTCTCTGCTGCGT
>NW_007843370.1:0-699 GCF_000696425.1 Galeopterus variegatus
AAGTAAAAGCAAAACTGCAAAAACAAAGGAGAAAACAAATTTGGAAAGTATAAAAACCTAACTGAAATAAATATATAAACATATATTAACACAGTATGACATGAAACACTTTTATTACTGAATAAAAATTTTTAAAAGTAAAGCAAGCCTCCAAATATGAAAATAAGAAACAAAACAGCAGACGAACCAAAAAAAGAGAGAGAGAAATGAACAAAGATATAGGCAGAAAGGAAAAAGACAATGTAAAAAAAATAGTATTAACTAAATCTATGAATAGAAGTTAGAAAATTCGACAAATATATCTTTAAAAATGAATGTTAATTAGCTTATCAATGAAAAGCAAACAAAATACAAATACAGTGAAAATATATAAAATTGGAAATAAGAAAGTGGGTATGTGGTATGGTGTCCCATAAATTGCTGAAGACACACACTACTGTAGCCACGCAGTTAGAGTTTTGAGATAAATTACAGAATATGCAGTTAAATTTAAATGAGAGGTAAACATTTTTTTTTAGAATAAGTGTATCCTAAATATTATATGGACATACTAATACTAAAACATAATATTTATACTTTATCAGAAGAAGTAGTAAAGGACAGACAATTCTCAGAAGTCGCATTACCCACAGCTGAGGCCAGGCATAGGTGATCTGTATGTACCATGGCTAACATTACAGTGAGAAAGGTTCTATCCAT
>NW_007843371.1:0-699 GCF_000696425.1 Galeopterus variegatus
AATTCTGGTCTTTTGCATTGATTTTTAGGAGTTCCTTATATGTTCTGGTCAAACATTTTTTATTAGTCATATATGTTGCAAATATATTCTCTTACTTCGTGGCCTGTATTTTAATTTCCTTAATGATTTCTTTTTATAAATATAATTTCTTAATGTAGTTGAATTTTTGAGCCCTCCCACTTTATGATCTAAGCTTTTTGTATCTTTTAAAGATACTGTCTAACCTGAGATATAAAAATGTTCTAGTTGTTTCCTGAAAATTTTATAATTTTCCTATTTAAATTCAAGTATTTAAGCCACCTGTTTTTTGTGTGTAGTGAGGTGGCATCCAATTACATTTTTAAAAATATGAACCAATTGCCCCAGCACTATTCACTGAAAAATGCCTCTTTTCTTCGCTAACCGAAACGCCACCTCTTTTGTACAGTATACTGAATTTCCACATATGCATAGCATTATTCTGGGCTCTCTATAAAGGCCATTACTTTGTTTATGTAGTTCTATGTCAAAGCCATGCTATTCTACTTATTATAATTTTATTCTAGGTTTTAATATCTATTAAGTTCTATATCATATTTCTTTTCAGAGGTTTTAGATGTTCTTGGCCCTTTTTTATTTCATAAAAATTTTAGAATCAACTTATCAAAGTCTCTTAAAAAATTGTTAGGATTGTTTGGATTTGCAAATAACCTATATATC
>NW_007843372.1:0-699 GCF_000696425.1 Galeopterus variegatus
AGACAATCCCCAGACTTCAGTGGTTTTAACAACATAGGTTTATTTCTTGCTCACAGCACATGTCCACAGAGGTTCAGCTGGATGCTCTGCTCCTGCACTGTCATTGTCATCATGTTGAAGCCTTGTCTGACAGAGCAGTCATCATGAAGAGGGGGAAAAAAGAACATGGGGAATCATGCACTGGCTCTTAACTTTTCCATATGGGAGTGTCTTACATCAGTCTCCTCATATTTCATTGGCCAAATCAAGCGACACAGCCAAGTCTGACTTCAAGTCAGCAGGAAACTAAAATTTTCCTGCAGGGAGAGGAGCCAGATTTGGGTAAGCAGTAATGCAGTCTACTAGGTATTTAAGAGGAAGTTTAGAATCCTGACTCCTGGGCTTGATTTGCAAAACTGTTAACATGCATACCTACACACACACACACACATATATACATACAGTGTGTGTGTGTGTGTGTGTGTGTGTGTGTATGCAAGTCTGGAAATAATTCACTCACGTTACCATGGCCCAGAGGATCATTTTAGTGCTATATGTTTTTTTTTCTTTTACTATATCTGTATTTTAAATATTTTCTACATGAAATTTTTCCTGTTCTTGCAAGTCTGTATAAAATTTATTTATTTTATTTTTTTTTTAAAAAAACAACTCTATGAAAATTTGAACCTTCCATCTGATCTGCAGTTCCTTTATCCTGAT
>NW_007843373.1:0-699 GCF_000696425.1 Galeopterus variegatus
CTTTGTTACTAAGTGGAGTGGAGAAAGGGGGATGGGGAGGGAAGTCGGGGATAATTGGGGGGATAATTGGGTGGGAGACAGGGGGCATAATCACAATTTGTGGTAAAGGGCATGCTGCCAGGATGGATCTGGCCATCACATCTCAGGCACAAATGGTGGCAATTTGGTCTGTATCCCGTGAATATTCATAACCAATAAAAAGATACTTTGTTACTAACTATACTCACCATTCAATAGATCTCTGAACTACCCCTTCCACTTAAATGAAACTTTATACCCTTTGACCAACATCTCAACCTCTACCCCCAGCCCCTGGGAACCACCACTATACACTCTGCTTCTATGAGTTTGACTTTTTTAAAATGCAAATTACATGTGAGGTCATGTGGCATTTGTCTTTTGAATGCATAGGTGAATGTCCTGCACAGAATACAGTAGAGTACCGTGGTTTCTTGCGATGGGCTCCTAAAGCAGGTGAGTGCGAGCTTGACATTATAAGTTGCACCTGCAAACACACTTAAAGATGTGATGTGATCACAGAGGGAACTGCTATAGCCCACCATTTAGTGGTCTTTAAATTCACTGTCCCCCTACTCTGTAACAAAGTTTCAAACTGATGGTCTACCACCGTCTCTATAAAGCAACTAATGCTAGAAGTTAGACAAGTCAGGTGTGACCATTCTTACACTGGTCCTGTGT
>NW_007843374.1:0-699 GCF_000696425.1 Galeopterus variegatus
TCTGCTCCCACTTCTGAGTGAAATCCTGGAAGTGACCACAGATCCACTAGGCCAAGCTTTGCAAAGGGTCAGATAGTAAATATTTCAGTCTTTGTGGGGCATACAGCCACAGATAATATGTTAGCAAATGAGTGCGGCTGTGTTCCTGTAAGATTTTATTTACAAAAACAGGTGGCAAGCAGGATTTGAACTAGGGGCCATAGTTTGCTGGCCCCGCAGGAGTCTGTAATATGCCAGACCCTCCCTTGCAGGTCTTTTCAGATGCCCCATCACAGTGACAGTGTTAGAACAGATTCTATGGTGGATATTAGGCAATTTCAAAATCATGTAAAGAAGTAGTAGGATGGGCATTTGTATGGAATATAGGCAAACAGTTTTTTTCTACTCGCATACCACTCGAAACAGAATACTTCACCTCTGGTCACCAAAATGTGGTGGGGGGTTTTCCCCACACACCAAGCAATTCTTCATCAGACACCAGCTGGGTGTCCTCTAATTAAATTGAATTCTGACACTATCTACCTGGAGTTAGAGTTAGATCCCACAGGCTCAGTCCCACAAGACTTTCCCCACTACACATGCCAATCACAAGTAGTAGACTGTGACCTGTGCTTCTGATAGACTGGTTGTGAACAAGTGTTCCCAAGATCCCATCTCTGGGTTTGATTTATTTTGTAGAGTGTTTCACAGAACTCAGGG
>NW_007843375.1:0-699 GCF_000696425.1 Galeopterus variegatus
GACTTTTTAGTCCTATGAAAGTTTTCTGTTTTTCCCAAGCTTAGCATTTTTATGTGTATACTAAAAAGTTAGGTTATTCCTAAGCTACAAGGCTTTGGCCTTGCTAAAACTATAGGGCTGTGGCCCTACTTTGCTACAGCCTAAATGAAAGGGCTTTGACCCTTCTAAAACTAAGGACTGTGGTCCTTCTAATCTAAGGGCTGTGGTCCTTCTAATCTAAGGGCTGTGGCCCTACTAAGCTAAAGGTTAAGGCCCTGTAAAATACATGTGTTTTATTAATGTTAGTACTCTCCACAGACGGCCTTGGTGGCCCTCAGGTCAGGAGGACCTCTAACAAGTTTCCCATGGACCCACAGAGAAGTGAGGATCCACAAAAACAGAAAAAAAGAGCCACTCAGAGGCCAGTGAGTCATCGCTGTCCCATGGGAAGCGTTTGGAGCACGGGTGGTGGGGGAGACAGGCAACCAGGGGAACACTGGGGCACAGCAAGGACAGCTGATCTGCCGCCCAATCAGTGCAGGACCACTCAGTGGAGACTGGCCAGGAATATAGAACTGCAGGGGGTGCAGTTTGCTGAAAAGTCTCAGGGCCAGACCAGAGTTTCTACACAACCCAGGGGTACCGATCTCACGATACCCAAAAGTACCTATAAAGTCAACCATTAAAATCTGAGCTGCACAAAAGATCTTCCCCGGGAAT
>NW_007843376.1:0-699 GCF_000696425.1 Galeopterus variegatus
ACACACACACACACACACACACACGCACAGTGCAAGATCAGCAAAGGAAAAAGGGATATGGGCTGAAGTTCAGAGGAAACTAGCCACAAGTTTCCAAGAGTCCTCTCCCAATGGAGTTATGCAGGATATGCCTAATTCCCCCAGCAATGAATTGTGACAACACATTTGAAATGTCATTTACCAGGGAAGCTAAGTGTCCAAGGTTTTTATTGAAGGCTGTTCAGATAGGCACCCTCTGCCGAGCACGAATCAAATTGCAGACTTTCAGAAGGAAAACAGGTGTTCAGCATAAACCCCATGGTTTGAACAAACGGTTTAGGCATCGTGAGCCATAGTTATGGCAGGGAATCGTGGGAACCCTTCCAACATCCAGGTTTCCAGATGCCAGCCAAGGGCCGTCTTTGCAAGCAGGATTTTCAGGAGATAACAGTCTCAGGCCTGCTATGTTAACTTTTTTCTGCACATGGTGGCATAAGACAAGATGTATGCCCTTCCTGTTGTATTGCTAAGAAGAGGGAAGATAAAACATGGTGGTGGTTTTAGGGAGTGTGGGAAGCAATCCCATGGCATCCAGAGTGAGAAGGAAAGCGGAAGACACTTAAACACTGCAACGTCAATAGGAGGACTGGAGGCCCTGAGGAGGATTCTGGTTCAGGGCGATGATGTGAGCACCAATATTGCTGCTCCTCCCTCTTCAAA
>NW_007843377.1:0-699 GCF_000696425.1 Galeopterus variegatus
TAGAAATGCCCCCACCCTATAGAAAAGGACACACCCCTAAGTGACTGACCCGAGGCCAGAGAGCAAGGAAGGAGGGGAGCTGGGGCCTGAAGCCTTGAGTCCTGTTCCAGGGCTCTGTTCTGAACTGGACTCATGTCTACGGCTGACCTCGGATGACAATCTGACTTCCCACGTCCTACTCCTTGTCACCTGACCCCGTGCCTGGCCCGGGGCTCATACACACAGCTGCATCTTTACCTGCAGGGCTTCCCTGACTGTCTGACCCGAGCTTCCTCTTCCACGGCTCACCTCCTCCATCCAGAGGACAGGTCACAAACGGGCGGGCTGGGCAGCTGCTCAGAGCGGGGACCTTGCATTTCTTGTTCCTCTGTGCCAGGTACAGCGTGCCTTTCCGGCTTGTCATTTCAGGTTCATCCTCCACAAGCATTATTAGCCCTAACTTGCCTATGAGAAACCAAGGCTCTGGAAGGCAGTGGCTTGTCCACGGCCACACTACCGGGAAGCGAGGAGCAGGGCTGGGTTTGGACCTTGCCCGACTAGTGCACAGCTCTTCATGTCTGTTCCACAGGGAGAAGAGAGGACAAATAGAAGCATGGCTGACTGTCAGAAAACCCACACATTATATTTCATTTTTTAATGATGTAATAATTCAAGAGCAAGTCTGGGTGGGTGGAAAATCCCAGCTGGCTGTGTTTCCAG
>NW_007843378.1:0-699 GCF_000696425.1 Galeopterus variegatus
GAAACATTCAGTACAACGGACAGAGTGAGCAGGGTAGGTGCTCACTCTGGACTGTATTGAAGCTCAGATAATGCTGAAGTTTAAAATTATTGATTGTGACCTTGAAGAGGCTAGTAAAATAAGTCAGTCACCACCAGTGAGAGAATATAATTAAGGCTATATACAAAAGCTTTGGCTCAATTTTCTTAAAAACTGGACTAAAATATTATTGGATTGAAACACTTTTCAATTTAGTGTTGAGTCTCTATTATGGATTGAATTGTATTCCCCTAAAAGTTTAGTGTGTTGGAGGCTTGGTTCCCACTATGACAGAATTAAGTGGGTGGGAAGTCCTATTATGGTAATTGAAAGATGGGGCCTTGAAGAGGTGATTAGATTGTAGGACTATGCCATACTGAATGGATTAATAATGTTGGTCAGGGGCGTGGTATGAGGGCTTTAAAAGGAGAGCACACACAGAATCTCTCTCTCTTTCTGCTCCACCATTTTCTGCCATGTGAGATCCCTGCATTGCTGTAAAGCCATCACCAAAGAAGACCCTCACCAGATGTGTTCCTTGGAATTTGGACTTCTCAGGCTCTGAAGGTGTAAACAATAAATTTTGTTTTCTTATAAGTTACCCAGTTTGAAGTATTTTGTTATGAGCAACAGAAATGGACTAATACAGGCTTCATTACAGTATAGCAAATGAAACTGCAT
>NW_007843379.1:0-699 GCF_000696425.1 Galeopterus variegatus
AAGAATGAATAAATGGATTAAAAGTAGAGACTAAAATTGATGCTCACCCAAGAATTTTTTTTAGTCCACAAGAAATGGCTTCTCAGGGGTCTTAACTGGATATAGGAAATGCCATAAATTCTGAAAAAGAATTTTTGAGAAAAAGAGAAAAAGGTACTATGCATTTCTCCGATGTATTAAAAGGCTATAGAGATTAATAGGACTGAAACCTTAAAAAAAAATAGATATACTTGCAAATGTTTACATGGAACCAGACTGTTTTTCCATATTTACAAGTTTTAGTCATTTACCTTATAAAAGAAAATAGCCCTGTAGAAAATTATTATTGTCGGCTACAATGAGATACAGCTATTACTGCAGGCTTTTATTTATTTATTTTTTGGCAGCGGGCTGGTACAAGGATTTGAACCCTTGACTTTGGTGTTATCAGAACCACACTCTCCCTAGTGAGCTAACCCACCAGCCCTACAGCAGGCTTTTAAAATGTCGTTGGCTTAAAGGAGAAGAATGTGATTTGGATCCTGTAAGCACTTAGAGTCCTGAACAAGCCTGAACAAACATTTTTAATCAGCATGAGTGCTTTAAGAAAATGTTAATCTGCCACTTAGGAGACACTAATGTACAAGTTGGCAAAAAAGAAAAAAAAATCCCGTCACCTTTACCATACATTATCTAAATGTGCTAAAGCAAATGCATTTC
>NW_007843380.1:0-699 GCF_000696425.1 Galeopterus variegatus
AGCACTCTCTCTAGCCTCAAATTATCAGCTAAGGGTTGGGGTTTTTCTTACACTAATCATTGGTACCACCATTCTGCACTGGTTCTAGGAGAGGTGAGTAGCACAATCAAGGAAACCAAAGGTTTCCCCACTAGCAAGGGGATCATAGAAGAAGATATAACCAAGCCATGTAGGGGTAGGTTTCCTTCTGACATAACCTCACATCTACTACTTTTGCTGGTGCTTCAACATCAAGGTCACATTTCTCTCCTTGGACTGCAGTTGCCTTTTCTAAATTATTCCCTAGAACTATTAATATTTCGTTACATTTTTCTGCATCCCTGAATTGTCTCAATATCCTTGAATGAGGATATTGTGGAGATGCCCAGAGAAGTTCAGACATTGCTGCTGTGTGAGTCCATCTAACACTTCAGGCATAGGGATACATGATTGTATTCATTGGAGAGAAGCACACCACCTCTTTACACAGGAGAAAAAAGCCAGTTGAATGACTAGATGATGGGGGTGCATTTCTGAGAAAATAACAACCACATGAGACATTAGAGAAGTTTTAAGAATTTGTAATTTCTAAACTACATTAAAAATCAGGCATATTGACCATCTTGGAGGCCACTGAACCTGATATGGGAGACCTGAGCACTGGAGAACATGTTTCAAAACATCAGGCTCTCCTTTCCTTCTCAGCAGGCATCTGGGATG
>NW_007843381.1:0-699 GCF_000696425.1 Galeopterus variegatus
GCGGGCGGCGATGGAGGTGGGTGGCCAGCCACAGGGGACCACACAGACGGTGGCTGCGAGACAGCTACCACAACCTTTACTCACCTCCTGCAAAGGCAGGGACGGAGGGCCTCTGCCCACACTCTGCACGGACACTGGTGGTCCTGCCAGTGCGGTCAGGCTGCGTCCCACCCGCCGCTGAGCTGTCACACAGGCCCCTCGGTGGCTCAGCAGTCAGGCACTTGTGGTAAAAGTGAAGAATGGAGAAACAGAATCCATCGTCCTCCAGCATCTGAGACAGCCCTCAGTGGTCGACTCTGGCCCCTCTTCCCAACGTCCGAGGCCTCATAGTCCCTCCAAGGACACTACTGGCACCCTGTTCATTTTGACTACCGCCTCCCCTGGACCTGGGCCAGAGCCTTGCTGGCCTGGCTTCCAGGCTGTTCTTCACGCAGCCACAGCACACCCTGCCATGCTCAGACCCCACAAGGTATAGCTCCCCATCCCCCGTACTCCTAAGGCATCCCTCCAGCCCGGCCCAGCTGTGTCACTTCAGCTTCCCCGCCATGGGCCCACGCACATGCCCCCACACCCTCAGCACTCACTGTTGCCACACCAGCTGCCACACCTGCAGACCCAGGAGGCTTACTCACGCTGATGCACCCCCCACGACCCTCCCCCCCCCGTCCGGGTCCCCAGCATTCACCACCGGCCAGCACG
>NW_007843382.1:0-699 GCF_000696425.1 Galeopterus variegatus
TCCACTTATTTATCTGACAAGATAACTTGTCTGAAAAGCAGAGATTTTTACAAATGGCTAAAATGTTATAGAAACTAAGGATGATTAGGAGTCTGAGTAATGTTCTGAATCGGATGAGCACATTAGTGATGCTGAATGAGGTTTAGTTCTTCTATTCCCCAATGCCCCCCTGCCTTGGGTTGAATGTCTCCCCAAAACTTAATCCGCACTGTAACTGTCGAGGGTGGGAAATCCTATTACGGTAATTGAAAGATGAGGCCTTGAAGAGGTGATGAGATTGTAGGACCGTGTCATAGTGAATGGGTTAATAATGGTGGTCAGGGGCGTGGATCTGAGGGCTTTGAAAGGGGGGCAGAAAGAGTCTCCTGCTCTCTGCTCTGTCATTTTTGCTGTGTGATACTCTGCCATCACTGTCGCCACCACCAAGACCTTCACCAGATGTGTTCCCTGGACTTTGGACTTTCCAGTCTCAGAAACTGTAAGCAATACATTCAGTCTTCTTTATAAAGTGCCCAGTTCCATGTACTTTGTTATAAGCAACAGAAATGGACTAATACATTAATACTAATATTACTAGCCCCACAGCGAAGCAGAACCATCAGGACTTGTAGGGGACTTTGTTGGCAGTGGTGGGGTGGCCTCTTGGCGATGCATTTCATTCATGAAGGAAGTGGCACGGGGGAGGGGAGAGCCCTCACC
>NW_007843383.1:0-699 GCF_000696425.1 Galeopterus variegatus
AACCCGGGGCCTTGGTGTTATCAGCACCACACTCTCCTGAGTGAGCCACGGGCCGGCCCTGAAAATAGTTTTACTGGGACACAGACATAACCGTTTATGTATTCTCTACAGCTGCTTTCACACTGTAGTGGCATAGTTGTGTAGTTGTGACAGAGACCACATGCCCACACAGCCCAAGATATTTACTATTTTGTCCTTTACAGAGAAAGTTCACCAGCCCAAGGACTAAAGCATTCTGCCTCCCACAATAATATCTAAGTAACTATGATAACCTGGGTGTTAACCAGCCAACGCTCAGTCTTAGAATACCCAGCTAGAGAGAAAACCAGGTGGTTAGCTTACTGCTGAGAAGTGAACAATAGTGTTGTCAAAGCAGAGACCATTCTTACACAGCTGTTGATAACCTACACCCCTTAGCATTTAAGTGTGTTTGTATTTATGTATGGTATGTGTATGTGTATTCACACACACAAACATATCCATATTGCTTCAGGATGAAAAAAAGACTTACATTAAACCTGTCAACTTACTGTTTTTCTCTCAGCGTCTCATACACTTCCATGTTAGGTTTGATCTGCTTAGTCAACCGATGATATTGGCGTAACTGGGCAGCAGCATAATCTAAAAATAAAGTGGGAATCAGAGATGATATATTACCTTGTTTGGGCATTACTATTCAAAGAAAAATCAAAATTATTA